>NC_044399.1:52454615-52756490 GCF_006542625.1 Nomascus leucogenys
CCTGTAATTCCAGCACTTTGGGAGGCCAAGGCGGGCGGATCACGAGGTCATGAGATCAAGACCATCCTGGCTAACACGGTGAAACCCCGTCTCTACTAAAAATACAAAAAATTAGCCGGGCATGATGGCGGGCGCCTGTAGTCCCAGCTACTCAGGAGGCTGAGGCAGGAGACTGGCGTGAACCCGCGAGGCAGAGCTTGCAGTGAGCTGAGATCGCGCCACTGCACTCCAGCCTGGGCGACGGAGCGAGACTCCGTCTCAAAAAAAAAGAAAAAGAAAAGAAAAAAATTAAAATTAAAAAAAAAAAAAAGAATCACATCTTCCAAAAAGCACAAGGAAGAAAGCATAAATAAAGGCACCTTGCTGTGCCAAATCCTTAGAATAGTCAGTTTAGAATAGTTAGTAAAGGGTTAGTTTGCTACTGCAGATAGAAGAAAGATTTCATGAAATAGGATCTGGAGCTGGTCTCGGTGGCTCACGCTATAATCCCAGCACTTTGGGAGGCCAAGGCGGGCAGATCACTTGAGGCCAAGAGTTCAAGACCATCCTGGTCAACATGGTGAAACCCGTCTCTACTAAAAATAGAAAAAATTAGCTGAGTGTGGTGGTACATGCTTGTAATCTAAGCTACTCGGGAGGCTGAGACAGGAAACTCGCTTAAATAGGGTAAGCGGAGGTTGCAGTGAGCCGAAATCACCCTGCCACATTCTAGCCTGGGCTACAGAGCAAGACTCCATCTCAAAAAAAAAATTTAAAAAAAAATAGAGTCTGGGCAGGAGGATGAGAACAAGTTGTGAAGAAGCATGTTTTAAGGACTTCAGATTTAAAAAAAAGTTTGTGGGTACATATTGGATGTATATATTTATGGGGTGCATGAGATGTTTTGACACAGGCATGCAATGTGTACTAATCACATCAATTTCTAAGCAAGGGAGAGCTTTCTAACTTAGTGAGTGGTGTGATTAGATTTGGATTTTAGAAAAATAATTTTGGTTATCATATAGAAGGTGAATTGGAACAACAGATTCTGATGATATAATGACCAGTTATTAGACCACTGTAATAGTACAGAAGGAGATATACTGGGATAGGAAAGCCAGATGCTATTAATGGAGAAGGAAATGAAGACTCATTGCCCCATCCTGGTAGAAGATGGGAACTTTCTCATAATGGAATGTCCAATCTCCTCCTAGAGAGAAATTAACATACCCGGGAAAATGCTTAACCAATTTGCTGATAGATGCTAATGGATTAAGATCCCTTCTGAGAAACTTGTTACCTACGTATATAGCTAATTGTCAGTCAAGAGTAATGGCATTTAAACAGTAATTCTCTTTTTTTTGTATCCAGTTATCAGAGTTATCTGATCTTCTTTTTTAAAACAAATAAAACGCCTCAACCAGGAGAGGATTTTTAAATTAATCTTCTTAGGTTTCCTTGCTTAGTGAAATTTGAAATAAAATTTGACACCTGCCACCAAACTGTCAGAAAAAAATCTTGACAAAGAAAGCAGCAATTGGCCAGGTGGTGGCTCACGCCTGTAATCCAAGCACTTTGGGAGGCTGAGGTGGGCAAATCCCTGAGATCAGGAGTTCGAGACCAGCCTGGGCAACAAGGTGAAGCCCCGTCTCTATTAAAAATACAAAAATTAACCAGGCGTGGTGGCACACACCTATAATCCCAGCTACTCAGGAGGCTGAGGCAGGAGAATCGCTTGACAGTGGGAGGTGGAGGCTGCAGTGAGCTGAGATCGCACCAGTGCACTCCAGCCTGGGCAACACAGCAAGACTCCAAGACTCCATCTCAAAAAAAAAAAAAAAAAAAAGAAAGAAAGCAGAAATTTGGAGGAAAATGACGTCCTTTGTTGAAAACTTTTGTGCTGAAAGAACTTGCAGGAGATACCAATACAGAGAAGGATGGTGATAATAGCTACTATTTATTGAGTGCCCAATATGAAACGTATTATGCCAAGTATTTACTTATCTTTAATCTCACAATAATCCTGCAACTAATATCACTATTCCAAATTTATGGTTACAAATACTAAAGATAAATTATTAAACTTAACCAAAACCACTTAACTAGTAGGTTATTGAAATAAGATTCTCATCCTGGTCCCTTGATGTCAAGTTGTGTACAAATTCCACTATGTCAAACTCACTCTGGTGTCTGGAGGTTAGGGCAGATTATATATAGTATTGTCTTAAATATAGTTAATTATCTATAAGAATTATTCTGTCTCTACGAAACATATAATATTAAAACATTTACTCCATTTCTCAAGCCAAATTTTAAAATTAGAGAGAAGGGTAGCTGTATAGCAGAGTGATCAAGTGTACAGCTTTAGACTCAGGAAAATCCAGGTTTGAATTCGCGACTTTGAAAAACTTACTATGCCTCAATATTCTCCCTGTAAGATGAAGATAACATTTGTCCCATAAGATTACTGTGTATATATAATCAAATAATATTTGCCAAGAATTTGGTACAGTGCTTGGCAAATGGTAAACAAACAAGAGTAGATCTCATCAAGAGTACCTTTTTTTTTTTTTTTTTTTTTTTTTGAGCTGGAGTTTCACTCTTGTTGCCCTGGCTGAAGTGCAATGGTGCAATCTTGGCTCACTGCAACCTCCACCTCCCAGGTTCAAGAGATTCTCCTGCCTCAGCCTCCATAGTAGCTGGGATTACAGGCGCCTGCCATCACACCCAGCTAATTTTTTGTATTTTTAATAGAGACAGGGTTTCACCATTTTGGCCAGGCGGTCTTGAACTCCTGACCTCAGGTGATCTGCCTCCTTTGGTCTCCCAAGAGTAGCTACTTTTAATAGTAACTTTGGTCAGTAATATTTTTGTGGGGATACATGCTTGAGAAGACAGTTAAAAAACACCTAACTGCAAAAAGTTAATTTTTTTTCAGGAAAAATTGCTTGCCTAAAGTCAGATACAAATATATTTTACAGTTTAAAATGCGTTTTATCTTCGGCTTTATGTAACTCTCTAAGAAATGTCAAGTAACCTAGTATTATATTTAAGACAAAAATACAGTAATTAAAATTTACTATGATATGGACTTTAAAATGCTGCTTCATATAAAATCAGACCAATCTTTATTTCTGTATTTGATTTTGACAGCTACATATATGATTGAACCTAAATCAACTTTTTGCAGATGTAGCATCGCTGTTGAACCAGATTGCCAGTGGACATGTTTGTGTCCCACCTCTTTGTCAGAGCATGAGGTACTGGCATGAGTAGGCGCCTGAAAATCAGGGTTCTATTTCTGGCTTTGTCACTAACTAGTCATGTGACCTCAGACAGCTTCCAGCTTCTCCAGACTCAGTATCTATATCTGTAAAATGAGATGCTTGGAATTAAGAACTGCAAGAAATCAACTGCTTTAATATACTATGAGCCTGTTATAGCAGAAATAATAGGCTAGAAAAAATTGTAATGTGGTGGACAGACTGTTTCCTTTGAAAACAATATGGCTAGTACAAGATAAGAAAACAAGATGGGGATTTAGTCAGCAGGAAATGAGCAGTTTGAAAAATTTCACTTAATGAGGCAGACAACCATCTTAGACATTCCTAAACCAAGATACTTTCTCAGCCATCTGCCATCAACCCATCTACAGAAAGCCTTCTTAACCTCCCTAATGGGCCTCACACATTTATGTATGGAATGTGCTTACAAATTCCCACTGTCTTTTATTCTTCAAAAAACTTTCGGTCTACTTATATATGGCAGACATGCTCAAAGATAATACAATTCCCTTAAATCACTAGGGAAAAACACTACTCTGGTTTTAGCTTTACTGATAATTTTATAGCGTATACCTGAGATACGTAAAATCTCAACAATTACACACACACACACACATTGTAGCCACACACAGAGACCATGGTGACCAGAATGTTGATGAATTATGTTGTCAGATTACTTTGACCAAGAGACAACTAGTTTGCAAGAACCATCCCTTACATAGAGGTGTGCCTTTGGAATCTAACAATTTTGCATGACTAGCAATATTTGTTATTTCACTCATATACTTAATACATATTTATTGAGCACTGGTCATTGCACTAGGTCCTGGGAAAGCATCATGAATTAAACAGATGAGGTATTCTATTCTTCTTCCACTCTAGTGTACAGAAATAGCTTATGATGTCAGGATTGTGACTGCCCAGGAGTTCTAATTAGTCTACCTTCTGGGCTATTTTTATATTTGTATCTCCATACTATTCCTTACCACCAGTATCCCTTCCCAGAAAATTGCAAGAATTACTTTGAGAAGCATTGATGGAACCAAAAAATTAGAAGGTATTCTAAAAGTATTGCAAACACTGCAGAATGGGAGCCTAATAAACATCAGGCCAGCATTCATTTTCTCTTGTTCCCTACCCAGAAAAATTATAAAGGTATAGACTTAGCCCATGAAACTACTATCTACTATATGGCTTATATTGTGGTGCCACTGGGGAGACAAAGGCAAAAACACACTCTGACTTTAAGGTACTTTTTGTAGTCTAGTAGTGAAGACAGGAGTAAAAAAAATAAGTACAGTGCTAATGTGATTGGGAATTATTAGATTAATATTGAGTTATTTCTACTTCAGAGTCATCAAGAGTGGTTAGCTTAGTTACAAGGTAGGTTGATTTGGGAATTCAAATTGAAGCAAAATTGCATTCTCAGTTTGAAACCCAAACTGCAATCTGTCTGAATTTCAAATTGACCTTCAAGTTGACCCAGCATCCAGCATTCTGATCTTTGATGAGGTGTGGTATAATCCAAAGTGAGGTCAGCTTTCTGTAGACATGGAAGAGTTGTTCAGGACATAGGAATTCTTTTTTTTTTTTTTTTTTTTTTTTTTGAGACGGAGTCTTGCTCTGTCGCCCAGGCTGGAGTGCAGTGGCGCGATCTCGGCTCACTACAAGCTCCGCCTCCCGGGTTCACGCCATTCTCCTGCCTCAGCCTCTCCGAGTAGCTGGGACTACAGGCGCCCGCCACCACACCCGGCTAATTTTTTGTATTTTTAGTAGAGATGGGGTTTCACCGTGGTCTCGATCTCCTGACCTCGTGATCCGCCCGCCACGGCCTCCCAAAGTGCTGGGATTACAAGCGTGAGCCACCGCGCCCGGCCCAGGACATAGGAATTCTAAGTTTAGTTCAGTGGCCTTTGGTTCAGGGTCCTGTAAACATAACTACCTAACACTAACTAATGTGAGCAGACTGTATGTTAAAAAGACAAGAAGGCCAGGTGCAGTGGCTAACGCCACCGCTTTGGGAGTCTGAGGCGGCTGGATCACCTGAGGTCAGGGGTTTGAAACCAGCCTGACCAACATGGCAAACCCCGTCTCTACTAAAAATACAAAATTAACTGGGCGTGGTGGCGCATGCCTGTAATCCCAGCTACTTGGGAGGCTGAGGCAGGAGAATCACTTGAACCTGGGAGGCAGAGGTTGCAGTGAGCCGAGATTGCACCACTGCACTCCAACCTGCACAACAAGAGCGAAACTTCGTCTCAAAAAAGGAAAAAAAAAAGACACGAAGAGGTTTGTTCTGAGCCACATTATTACACATCTATTAAGCATTTGCTCTATTCTCAGCCTTGTGGTAGGGGGAAGTGAAATCAAAAAGGGGAGCATATCATTGATCCCTGCCCTCAAATTGCTTGTAATCTAGTTTAGAAGAGAATGCATACATATAAAACTAGGAAATGATGTCCCATTAAAAATAAATTCAGTATCTGCTGTGGCCTAGACATCTTCATGTATTATCTTTTATAACCCTAATAGAAATCTCATGAGTTAGGTAATACTATGTCCATTTTACAGATAATAAAAATGTCTAGAGAAGTTAAAAATTAAGCTGTAAATTCATACCAGTAAGTTTTTAAGATTGCAGGGGGGAACGTAGATTCCCTATCTGTCAACTCCTAAGATTACAAATGCTATGGAACTAAGTTTCTTGTCAGCAAAATAAAGACAATGGGCTAGAATTAGTGGCTGTGCCTTAGAATAATCTGAGGTTTTGTGGAGAATACAGATGCCTGGGCCTCTACCATGGAAATTCTGTTTTATCAGATGTGAAAAAGTAAACTGCCTAGGAATCAGCATTTTGCAAAGGGCTCCAGGTAAAATAAATATTTGCAGTAGTTTTTTTTTTTTACCAATTGAGCATTCTTAATTTGAAAACCCCAAATTTAAAATGCTCCAATGAACATTTCCTCTGAGGGTCATGTTGGTGCTCAAAGAGTTTTGGAATTTGGATTTTGGAGCATTTCAAATTTAGGGATACTCAACCTGTATTTAGGAATGAGTGAACTAGCACCTTGCATGTTACAGAATGATCTAGGGATCAGCAGCACTGTACTTACTTGGGAGCTGGTCAGAATTGCAGAAACTTGAGCCCTTCACCAGATGTGCCAGGTCAGAATCCATATTTTAATAAGACCCCTAGTTGATGTGTATGGCACGGCAATCATTATTAAGCACAGATGACTCTTGGCTGGGCACAGTGGCTGACACCTGTAATCCCAGCACTTTGGGAGGCTGAGGCAGGTGTATCACCTGAGGCTGGGAGTTGGAGACCAGCCTACCCAACATGGTAAAACCCCCTCTCTACCACAAATACAAAAATTAGCTGGACGTGGTAGTGGTGCATGCCTATAGTCCCAGCTACAGAGCTACAGAGCCAGACTCTGCCTCAAAATTAAATAAATAAATAAATAAATATAAATAAATAAATAAAAATAGAAGTATAGATGACTCTTTTACAGTTAAATTTTACATTCCTGGCACTAAGAGCTATCAAAATCCTAAAATGAAAAGTTAAAGTGGGCTAACCTAATTAATATAATCCTGTGGGACGAAGCAGAATTAAAACTGAATAGAATCTGGAATGGCAGACAGGAAGGGGAAAGGCATTTGGAATTCTGGAAGACAACAGCACTAAAAACACAGGATGGACCTAAACCCAGAGACTCACTGGCTGATAAATACATGAATTGGAAGAGAAGCTTTTATAGTCTCCTTCAAGACCCAGCCTAAATGCTCTGGGTAGGTCTCTTTCCTTCCGTGTCTTTTCTGCAATAAGAACATATTTATAGGATGAAAATCCTGATTCTATTTCCCACACTGTAGGTTAGAAACTTCAATAGGCAACTCCCTTCAAGGGAAAGCCAATATTTTGAAACCACTGTCTTGCTATATTCTGGGTTCCTGATTTGCTATGAACATTCAGAGGCAATGTGGTGAGGTTATATTGAAAACGTTGATTTTGAAACAGAAAGACCCTTTGGTAACACTGCTTACTGACTGGCTATGAAGTGGTGGCATGGCTGCAGCTCTGCTGAGGATGCCAGAGAACAGGACAGTACCAGAAAACGCTGCTCTGTCTGAAATCAGCGAGGCCAAGGTAGGAAATGCTTAAAACATTTCAGGATAGGGGAAGCACAGTCTGAAGTGATGGGACATACAGATAAAGGGCTGAGTGAGACACCTGCACCTATGAAGAGGTGACAGAGTTGAGTGCCAACAGGTCCTATGATCCTAGTTGCAGATAGACATTTTGAACAAAGCAAATTTCCATTAATAAGTTTATTTAAATGGATGCAAACTAAAGCACTAGATATTTAACAGATGTGATGTAAGGACTGAATTGAGAGAAATAAAGGAGAACAATAAGTAAGGAAGTTTGCATTTTGTAAGTAGCCGTACATAAAATAATCAGCTCCTGATTTGCTCAATTATTTCTTCTATTCCCTTTCTAAATTCCCCTGGGTTGTCAGGATCCCCCTAGGCCTCTCAGTTTGCTCTTAGATGTCACTAGAACCTCTGCTCAGAATTACAACCTAATTACAGCATACACATTTGGGGATACTTTTCTGTTAAGAATTTGTGCAAATTTAACAAATGAAACCAGATGAATTGAAGCAAGGAGAACCACATGAGAAACATAATGTAGATGCAGAGATAAAGAACATTAGGCAATATTCCCGACACATTCTCCTTTAGCATTAAGTGTTTATCAGGGCTGCACGCTGCAATAATGGTGACTAATGTTGCATAGTATAATGGAAAATGATTGAGTGATATATTAGAGCAGTAGCTACACATTTGAGTGTGTACTTAACAGCTTGGCTGGTTTTAATACATGCCATAATTACAGATACTAAGTTGGCAGGTTTTGTTAAAAATGGTTAAGTAATTACTGAAATAAAATGCAACATGGTTAAATCTTTTTAATCTTAATACTACTTCCCCCTATTAACATGCGAAACAACTTTGCTGCTCTTCAGCAAAATGATTTTGATGTAAAATTTCACTTAGGCCCTATGACAGCGCCATAGGTATTCTGCTAATTAAAGAGCAAAGCACAGCTTCATTATACTGGTGGCACAAATAGCACTCACTTTGGCTTTCTACATTGTCCTATGCCGGAGAGACTTGATATGACTTAATAGTCACTTAAAATCTAATCTGTGAGGCAATATAAAATGAGGATTTACATGTTTTTTTTTACATTCCAGGTCCTAAAGTAATTGTGGTCTTTTGCTGTTCAAGGTGAAAGCCTTTTTCCTCCTTATAGGCCAGTTTCAAGCTCATTTTAAACCAATTCCCACTCCCCTCTAATCTGTGACAAAAAGGTAAGCACTGATTTTTTAACTTCAATTCCTTCCAACAAGCCAATCTAGTGAAAGAAATATATCCCAGAAAGTAAACCTTAAGGTAAATATCTACTAAACTAATTATATTTACCTAATGACTTTGATTTCAAAATTGGATACGCAGTTCTTGGCAAATGTTTAAAACTTAAAAGTGGTTTAAAAATGTCTGAAAATACAACAAACCCTTAAGATATATTTATTAGATTAAAATACAGAGATAGTGGTAAAATATTTTCAACACTACTGTTTCCCTAAATATTAACAATGTAAATAGCAGAAATGAACATAGGAAATAGCTCCAGTCTATGACTATATAATCATTCTCTTTTCCCTATCCATTGTTTATCCAGGATTGTAGAAACTCCCTAAAGCTTCAGCAATTTGCTTTGATTTTTCATATCTTTTAAAGCTGCTTCAATAGCACCAATTCTACTTTTAAAATAATAATTTTTTTCTTTATCACTTCCCTGTAGATGACCACATTTTAGCTTTCAAGGTAACTGTATTTAGTAATAATATTTAGAAATTCATAATTTTCTGGTTGAAATGAATAGTCAAATCTATATCACATTCCAACAAAATATTTATATAACTAATGTTATGTTGACATTTTAATGAGTAAATAGATTTTAATAATAATACCTCTTGGTTGTCTTAAAGTCACAACTGTCTAAAACATATACCAGTTTTGATGTATATTTTTGCTTTTAACATCTGAAAGATATAAAGTCCTAATTTCTACACAATTTCTCTATAATCTAATACACACACACATATATGTGCATATGTGATCCATTATGCATATATATGTATAAATTAGAACACATAGAATTTGTGTAGAAATTAGGGCTTTCTTCGTGTCTCAAGGTCATTATATTCGATTATTATTAAGCACTAAGAAGGAATGTACTGGATCCTTTAATTGTCTACCACTTGGTTAATGCCTACTAAAGATTAGAAGAAAACAAAAATATCAGTAATATCCTAAGTTTATATGATTTTTAATCAAATGTTGTGTTTATAAAGAGTTGGCAAAACAAAGACATATTTGTTAAATGTGGAAATTACTTTATTTTTGGATAAGTACCCTAACACCCATCACAAAAATAAGAGAAATTCTGCCAGGATGACAGCTAATGACAGAAGCAGAAATGAGATTCAGATAGAGACACAATACCTCTAAATTCCTGAAGAAGATGCTACTCCTTGGGGTTAAATTGATAATGATTGGTGAGTTACTCCTATTTATTAGTCATAAAGAATAAATATTTATTATTATTAATAAGAAGTAAAAGAGTGATACCCTTATTTTTGGTACTGTTTACAGGTGAAATCTGTCTCTTCAATGAAATTAATCTAATCTTTTAAATTAATCAAGACTATTCCCAGTACAGGGCATGCTAAGTGATTGTTTGCTTATTGACAACTAGAACTGTAGCCAACCTCGGAGTCTATCATTTAACATTATCTCCATTGAAGCTTTATTGAGTCAGCTGGTGTACGGGCACAAGATATAATAAAGAGTGTTAATAAATCGAAGAGAAGAAATTTACATATTCTCTATTTTGTAGAAGGTGTTTTTAAAAAGCAAGTCAGCTATAAGAACTACCGAATAGCTTTATGAGCATTCGATGAGAACCTACTAATTAGACCATTGCTGTGCCGTAAAGTTTTTTCCAACAAAGTAGAGAAAAGTAAATCTCTAACTCTAGGGGTCTACCATTAAATGTGAACCACGAGACTAAAAGTACGAATTGCCTTTGAATTTTTGGGTTGGATCTTGAAAACTTATTACTACTCTGTAATTCATCTTTTCATTTTAGTGTAAACAGATGTGTTAGTCCAGGTCCTCTGTGAAGCTTATGCCAAAACAAGATTAAACATGCAAGAGGTTTATAAGGAGAAGTACCTGTGAAGGACATTGGGAAGGGACTCAAGGAAGGCCAGGTGAACTGTTAGATCACATGCAGATCTGGCCTTGTAAAGGAGAGGGGGAAGGAAGGAAGACGGGTGTTAGAGCCTTAGAAGGCATTGCAGTTCCAATGGAAGTCATTGATCCAAAGTCACCTTTCAGAAAGGGCCCCCATTCCTCAATAATGGGCATGTCTTATCCCTGCCAGGCTCAGTCATTGTTTGGGAGCAGTCCATAGGAAGTGGACTATTGGTGGGAACACAGTGATGATGTCAAAATTCAGAAGCCGGGGTTCTCAGTAAGTAGTACTCTTTGCAGTTGAATATCTGAGAGGTGTATTTTCATAGCTTCTATTGTAGAGTAATTTAAACCAATAAGTGATAGAACAGAACATTTTCGGTGTGAGATACAACTAAGCTAACAATATTAATTTCAGAGGACATACGACCCTGCCTATAGAAATATTCCTCTTTCTGTTGGTGTTATTACTCTCTTATGATAAACCACATTTTTTTATGGATGTACAATTCACTAATGTTCAATAAATTCACAATGTTGTGAGCAATCACCTCGATCTAGCCCTAAAACATTTTCATCATCTCAAAAGTAAGCCCCATTTTCATTAAAAAGTCACTTCATATTTTATCTCCCCCAACCCACATTCCAAACCCTGGCCACTAATCTGCTTTCTCTCTCTATGGATTGGCCTATCCTAGATATTTCATATATGAAATCAAAATATGTGAACTTTTGTGGCTGACTTTTTCCACTTAGCATAATGTTTTACAAGTTCATCCATGTTGAAACAACTATAAGTACTTCATTCATTTTATGTCTGAATAATACCATTGTATAACACTATATATACCATGTTTTGCTTATTAATTCATTATTCAATAGACATTGGATTGTTTCTATCTTTTGGCTGTTGTCAAGGATGCTGCTCTGAATATTTGCTCACAAGTATTTGTTACAATACCTGTTGTGAATTTTTTGAGGTATATACCTAGGAGTGAAATTGCTGGGTCTTATGGTAGTTCTATGGTTAACTTTAGAGGAACCCCCCAATGTGTCTTCCACAGCAGTTTCA
The DNA here is from genome assembly GCF_006542625.1 of Nomascus leucogenys. Classification (NCBI taxonomy): domain Eukaryota; kingdom Metazoa; phylum Chordata; class Mammalia; order Primates; family Hylobatidae; genus Nomascus; species Nomascus leucogenys. The sequence goes on from NC_044399.1 coordinate 52,466,286, forward strand.
CCATTTTACATTCCCACCTGCAATGTGCAAGGCTCTAATTTCTCCAGATCCCTACCAATGTTTGTTATTTTTCATGTTTTCAACTATAGCCATCATCGTGGATATAAAGTGATATCTCATTATTGTTTTGATTTGCATTTCTGTAATGACAGACAAGGTTGAGCACAGTACTTGTTAGCTATTTGCCTATCTTGTTCAGAGAAATGTCTATTAAAGTTATTTGCCTATTTTTAATTGGGTTGTCTTTTCATTCCTGAGTTCTAAGGGTCCTTTATATATTCTGGATACTGGATGATATGGTTTGGCCCTATGTCCCCACCCAAATCTCATCTTGAATTCTAATCCCCACATGTCAAGGGAGGGACCTGGTGGGAGGTGATTTGATCATGGGGGTGGTTTCCCGCATGCTATTCTCATAATAGTGAGTAAGTTCTCACAAGATCTGATGGTTTAAAAATGTGGCACTTCCCTTCACTCTCTGTCTCTCTCTCTCTCCTGCCGCCATGTAAGGTGTGCCTTGCTGTCCCTTCGCCTTCCACCATAATTGTTAAGTTTCCTGAGGCCTCCCATGCCATGCGGGACTGTGTGTCAATTAAAACCTCTTTTGCTTATAAGTTATCCAGGCTTAGGTAGTTCTTTATAGCAGTGTGAAAATGGACTAATATACTACATTCTTATCCACTACATGACTTGCAAATATTTTCTCTCACTCTAGGTTCTTTTTACTTACTTGATAATGTTGTTTGATACACGAAAGTTTCCCATTTTGAATTCTATTTGTTCGTTGGGATGTTTGTGGTTTTGGTGTCATATCTAAGACTACATTGCCAAATCCAAGGTCATGAGGATCTACTTCTATGTTTTATTCTAAGAGTTTTATAGATTTGCTCTTTCATTTAGTCTCTCTCTCCCTTCAGAACTACATAAGGCAAATGTTGTATGTATTTAGGTGCGCTAATGTTGGGTGCATATATATTTATCACTGTCCTATTCTCTTCATTAATTGACCCCTTTATCATTGTATAATTGGCCTTCTTGTTTTATAGTTGTTGACTTATAATCTTTTTATCTGATGTAAGTATAGCTACCTCTGATGTCTTGAGGTTTCAATTTGCATGAAATATATTTTTCAATCCTTTCACCTTCAGTCTGTGTGTGCTTAAAGGTGAAGGCAGCATATAATTTGTTTGTTTGTTTTTGTCCATTCAGTCACTGTATGTCTTTTTATTGGAGAATTTAATCCATTAAGCAATAGAGTTAATTATTTGTAGGTAAGAACTTACTGTTGCCTTTTTTTTAATTGTATTCTGATTGTGCTGTAGATCTTTTGTTCCCATATTCCTCTCTTGCTGTCTTCCTTCATGATCGGGTGATTTTCCTCTAGTGGTATGTGGTATGCCTTTATTCCTTACTTTTTATATTTTGTGGTTCTACTGTAGGGTTTTGCTTTGTGGCTACCACAAGGCTGGAAAGCCTTCTTCTGAAGAAAGAGATGTATGAATCAAAAACATTTGAAAACTATTGCTCCAAGGAGTATTATAATAATTTCTTTCACTAGTCTAACATAATCTTTTGATGAACTCTTCAGGTAAAATGTGTTCCCTCTTTTTCTCTCTTTAACCAGCCATTCTTAACAGCTTGTAAGGTGAGAAGTTCATCCTGAATCTATATGTTTAAATAGTTAAATGTTATTAGTTATAAAAGAAAACAATATATTAGGACCTAAAAGTATTTGGTCAGCTTGATTTTTAAAAAAACAGAGTATGCCTTAAATATTCCCTTTCATTTCTTTTCTGAAAAAATATGTGGTTGTGGGGAATTTGGAAAATGCTTGTTATGTATACAATCTTACAGACTCTGGGCTAGTTTAGTGGTATATGCAGCTGTTGAGTTAAATGAGAATGACCGGAAAAACAAAATAGCTGAAATTCAACTAATAATTGTAGATTAAAGTTAGCAAAAATTTGTCTAGAGGTGGGTGGTGATGGTTCTAATGATTTTGGGAAGGCAATGGAAAAGCTTTTGAAGAAAATTTTTAATTTCCCCATCTCTCTGTTCTGTCACATAAAAAATAAGGGGTTTTACAAAGATAAAGATAACTCACATTTTATAGATTTGTATGGTACTTCACAGTTTACTAAGTGCTTTCATGTCTTTCCTCTTCTGAAATAAATTAAGGCTTTTTGCAGCTCCAAAATGCTACCACTTTATGTTTTATTGATTCTTTTGAATATGCTTTGGGATTTTTTTAAAATTTAAAACTGACAAATTGAACAGTTTTAGTTTACCATTGATATGATCTTTTAATTTCTTGCCTTCCTAGAGGTTACTGGAACTATAATATGGACTTTGTTAATAATAACTTCCTGATAAATAATGTAGAAATAGCCATAAAGCATATTTCAAAAGAATTGTCAATTCTAATACCTTGTGAACAACCAACGCTTAAATAGCCGAAGATGATACAGTTGTGGCACAAAGCTCCATATATCATTTTCATTTTCCTTAAAAAATTCCACATGACTGGGAAAATGACCTGGTAATGCAGAAATCTGCTTTCAGATTTCATGATCCTGGGGAATCCAGAGAAGATTGAATCACTAAGTCTCAATTACTAAGGAAAAGAACAGAAGAGTGGCCATGGCCAGAAGATAATCCAAATGCTTCTACCAACTCAAAATTGACCTCATTTCACAATATTATTTCAAGATTATCACCACTTAAAACAAGCTCCTAAGAAGCTGAAATATTTTAATATGGACTATTTTTAAAATATAAAAAATACCACATGGGAATTTTTCTTTGGAGGGGGCAAGTAAGGCAGGAGGCTGTCTGAAAGTGATGCTAATCATTTTTCTTGTACAGATTTGTATCTGGGAAAAAAGACTCTCCAAGAAGAAATTGTGGTACTCAACACTAACAACTCCCTCTAGACATCAGACATGCTCCTGTTCAGATCTACATACTTTCTTATGACAGCACCTAGAGGAAGAAATGAATGGGATGGAATTTACTAAACAACTACTATATAGCAGGTGTCTCTGGGTATAAAAGATCCCAGGCAGACATACTGGATTTAGGTAGTCATATTGTTTTTTATGTGAATCTTGGATGATCCTAAATGGATCTAAGTATAGTAATTCTAGTTTTTTTTTTTTTTTTTTTTTTTGAGATGAAGTCTTGCTCTGTCACCAGGCTGGAGGGCAGTGGCACGATCTTGGCTCACTGCAACCTCTGCCTCCCAGGTTCAATGATTCTCCTGCCTCAGCCTCCTGAGCAGCTGGGACTACAGGTGCATGCCACCACGCCCAGCTAATTTTTGTGTTTTTAGTAGGGATGGGGTTTCACCATGTTGGCCAGGATGGTCTCAATCTCTTGACCTCATGATCCACCTGCCTCATCCTCCCAAAGTGCTGGGATTACAGGCGTGAGCCACCATGCCCAGCCTAGCTCTTGTATTTCTATCCACAGACTTACAGGGGCAAAGGGTCTGGAAATTCCTTGAGATTTAAATTTGATAAAATTTAAATTTGTGGACTGAAGTGGCTCTTACCAGAAAAAGTACTCGGAGAGGGAATTTGTAACAAGAGGAGTATGGCGTTTCAGGTGGGGACTAAATCTTGAATCAAGGACCAGAGACTGAGGAAGACAGATCATTCAGAACCTATGAAGCAGCAGACACAGAAACCTAATCTGACCTCACAAACCTGACAGCTACTTTGTGACTCAGGCAAGTGTGTATGAGGACATGGGACTAACTTCATATACAAATTTAACTCTCAAATTAAACTACGTAAACGTGGCAGAAAATAGAAAGTCAAATAATTTAATTTTTATGGATGTACCCACCCAGTATCATTCTAGAGAGTATCTCTCCCCAGGCTGTGCTGCCTGGGGTTGGAGCAGGGTGACCAGAGTAAAGTAAAACTGTTCTTCCTACACTCTTCAATGCTTCTCTTCTTACTCCTGTGCTATCCCCTAATGCTGTAATCTCACCTGGTTTCTTTAGTTCTTGCAAAGGTATTTTTGTGTGTGGATAGTTAATTGAAATTGATGTTTCTGATAGACAGTCCTATGCTGCCATCTTGCTAACATCCTAAACTTTATTTTTCTACTTTGACGAACTTTAATATATACCAAATAAAATGGAAAGAATTTTAAATGTGCTGTTTGATAAGCTTTGACAAATGCATATGCTGAATAGCTACCTACATAATCAAGATAGATAATATGCTTCACCTCTTCACCATCAATACTCAAACTCACCTTTTGTTCCAAACAACCATTCATCTGGTTCCTGTCACCATTGATTAGGTTTGCCAACTTTCGACCTCCATAGAAATGGAATAACAGAGTATAAAGTTTTGTATCTGACTCCTTTCACTTGATATTCTATGAGATTTATCCATGAGTATCAAAACTTCATTCATTTTTTAATGAATATTATTCCAGTGTTTGACTATAGCACAACTTGTATTAATACAGCACAACTTACCTGTTGACATACCACTGCTTCCCAGCTTTTAGTTATTATGAATGAAGCTGTGATAATAAATTTTTGTACAAATCTTTTTGTGGGTGTATGCTTTCATTTCTCTTAGGTAAATACTTAAGAATGAAACTGTTGGATCAGAGGGTAGTGTATATAAAACATAAAAACTGATAAAATGCTTGCCAAAGTCTATTATTGTAGACTCCCAGAAATGATATATTCAAGTTTCAGTGGCTTCATATTTTTGCCAACTCTTGATATTTTCAATTTTTATATATATTTTAATATAGTCATTCTAGTATATATAGAATGATATCTTACTCTCATTTTATTAATAGTTTACATTTCTCTGATGACTAATTTTTTTTTATTATTATACTTTAGGTTTTAGGGTACATGTGCACAATGTGCAGGTTTGTTACATATGTATCCATGTGCCATGTTGATTTCCTGCACCCATTAACTCGTCATTTAGCATTAGGTATATCTCCTAATGCTGTCCCTCCCCCGTCCCCCCACCCCACAACAGTCCCCGGAGTGTGATGTTCCCCTCCTGTGTCCATGAGTTCTCATTGTTCAATACCCACCTATGAGTGAGAACATGTGGTGTTTGGTTTTTTGTCCTTGCGATAGTTTACTGAGAATGATGTTTTCCAGTTTCATCCATGTCCCTACAAAGGACATGAACTCATCATTTTTTTGTGGCTGCATAGTATTCCACGGTGTATATGTGCCACATTTTCTTAATCCAGCCTATCGTTGTTGGACATTTGGGTTGGTTCCAACTCTTTGCTATTGTGAATAGTGCCGCAATAAACATACGTGTGCATGTGTCTTTATAGCAGCATGATTTATAGTCCTTTGGGTATATACCCAGTAATGGGATGGCTGGGTCAAATGGTATTGCTAGTTCTAGATCCCTGAGGAATCGCCACACTGATTTCCACAATGGTTGAACTAGTTTACAGTCCCACCAACAGTGTAAAAGTGTTCCTATTTCTCCACATCCTCTCCAGCACCTGTTGTTTGCTGATTTTTTAATGATCGCCATTCTAACTGGTGTGAGATGGCATCTCATTGTGGTTTTGATTTGCATTTCTCTGATGGCCAGTGATGATGAGCATTTCTTCATGTGTTTTTTTGGCTGCATAAATGTCTTCTTTTGAGAAGTGTCTGTTCATGTCCTTTGCCCACTTTTTGATGGGGTTGTTTGTTTTTTTCTTGTAAATTTGTTTGAGTTCATTGTAGATTCTGGATATTAGCCCTTTGTCAGATGAGTAGGTTGCAAAAATTTTCTCCCATTCTGTAGGTTGCAAAAATTTTCTCCCATTCTGTAGGTTGCCTGTTCACTCTGATGGTAGTTTCTTTTGCTGTGCAGAAGCTCTTTAGTTTAATTAGATCCCATTTGTCAATTTTGGCTTTTGTTGCCATTGCTTTTGGTGTTTTAGACATGAAGTCCTGGCCCACGCCTATGTCCTGAATGGTATTGCCTAGGTTTTCTTGTAGGATTTTAATGGTTTTAGGTCTAACATTTAAGTCTTTAATCCATCTTGAATTAATTTTTGTATAAGGTGTAAGGAAGGGATCCAGTTTCAGCTTTCTACATATGGCTAGCCAGTTTTCCCAGCACCATTTATTAAATAGGGAATCCTTTCCCCATTTCTTGTTTTTGTCAGGTTTGTCAAAGATCAGATAGTTGTAGATATGCGGCATCATTTCTGAGGGCTCTGTTCTGTTCCATTGATCTATGTCTTTGTTGTGGTACCAGTACCATGCTGTTTTGGTTACTGTAGCCTTGTAGTATAGTTTGAAGTCAGGTAGCGTGATGCCTCCAGCTTTGTTCTTTTGGCTTAGGATTGACTTGGCAATGCGGGCTCTTTTTTGGTTCCATATGAACTTTAAAGTAGTTTTTTCCAATTCTGTGAAGAAAGTCATTGGTAGCTTGATGGGGATGGCATTGAATCTATAAATTACCTTGGGCAGTATGGCCATTTTCACGATATTGATTCTTCCTACCCATGAGCATGGAATGTTCTTCCATTTGTTTGTATCCTCTTTTATTTCATTGAGCAGTGGTTTGTAGTTCTCCTTGAAGAGGTCCTTCACATCCCTTGTAAGTTGGATTCCTAGGTATTTTATTCTCTTTGAAGCAATTGTGAATGGGAGTTCACTCATGATTTGGCTCTCTGTTTGTCTGTGATTGGTGTACAAGAATGCTTGTGATTTTTGTACATTGATTTTGTATCCTGAGACTTTGCTGAAGTTGCTAATCAGCTTAAGGAGATTTTGGGCTGAGACAATGGGGTTTTCTAGATATACAATCATGTCATCTGCAAACAGGGACAATTTGACTTCCTCTTTTCCTAATTGAATACCCTTTATTTCCTTCTCCTGCCTGATTGCTCTGGCCAGAACTTCCAGCACTATGTTGAATAGGAGTGGTGAGAGAGGGCATCCCTGTCTTGTGCCAGTTTTCAGAGGGAATGCTTCCAGTTTTTGCTCATTCCGTATGATATTGGCTGTGGGTCTGTCATAGATAGCTCTTATTATTTTGAGATACGTCCCATCAATACCTAATTTATTGAGAGTTTTTAGCATGAAGGGTTGTTGAATTTTGTCAAAGGCCTTTTCTGCATCTATTGAGATAATCAAGTGGTTTTTGTCTTTGGTTCTGTTTATATGCTGGATTAAATTTATTGATTTGTGTATGTTGAACCAGCCTTGCATCCCAGGGATGAAGCCCACTTGATCATGGTGGATAAGCTTTTTGATGTGCTGCTGGATTCGGTTTGCCAGTATTTTATTGAGGATTTTTGCATCAATGTTCATCAAGGTTATTGGTCTGAAATTCTGTTTTTTGGTTATGTCTCTGCCAGGCTTTGGTATCAGGACAATGCTGGCTTCATAAAATGTGTTAGGGAGGATTCCCTCTTTTTCTATCGATTGGAATAGTTTCAGAAGGAATGGTACCAGTTCCTCCTTGTACCTCTGGTAGAATTCGGCTGTGAATCCATCAGGTCCTGGACTCTTTTTGGTTGGTAAGCTATTGATTATTGCCACAATTTCAGAACCTGTTATTGGTCTATTCAGAGATTCAACTTCTTCCTGGTTTAGTCTTGGGAGGGTGTATTTGTCGAGGAATTTATCCATTTCTTCTAGATTTTCTAGTTTATTTGCATAGAGGTGTTTGTAGTATTCTCTGATGGTAGATTGTATTTCTGTGGGATCGGTGGTGATATCCCTTTTTTCATTTTTTATTGCATCTATTTGATTCTTCTCTCTTTTCTTCTTTATTAGTCTTGCCTGCGGTCTATCAATTTTGTTGATCTTTTCAAAAAACCAGCTCCTGGATTCATTATCTGATGACTAATTATATTGAGCATGTTTTCTTATGCTTATTGGCCATTTGTAGGTATTGAAAGAACTTTTGTGATTTATTTTCTGAGAAATATTTTTATACTCTAAATTTGTGAAGAATTTTTCACATTTTATTCTGTACGCTTGTAGTTTGAGCTTTTATATTTGGCTCTGTGATCAGTTTCAAATTAATTTTTGTCTATTGCATCAGGTAGAAAGAAGTTCAGTTTCACTATTTTCCCATATGGTTGTACATTTGCTGAGAAGTCTATTTCTTCTACATTTGGTGCCTTGATATCTTTGTCTACAATCAACTGACCGTATCAATTGAGCCTATAAATGTTCTGATCCATTGATCTATTTTTAAAAATTTTTATTCCAATATTACAATAATGAATGCTATAGCTTTTTAGAAAGTGGTCCTCAAACTTTGTTTACCTTTCCCAAAACTGTTGGAAGTAGTTGGCATTCCTTGGCTAATAGCTGTTTAACTCCAATCTCTTCCTCTACTGTCACATGGCATTTTCTCCTGTGTGTGTCTATCTCTATGTCTTCTCTCATTTATATAAGAACATTAGCCATATTGAGTTGGGACTACTCTAATCAAGTATGATCTCATCTTAACTTGATGATATATTCAAAGACTCTATTTCCAAATGAGGTCACATTTTTAGGAACCAGGATTAGAACATTAACATGTCTTTTTGAGGAGGACACAACACTAAACTACATTAAACAGGTTCTCAATCTATAGTTCTAGAGAAAAAAATTATTTAAAACAAAGATGAATTTATTACTTACTCTTTTGTACTAAATTGTGTCAACCAAAATTCACATATTGAAGCCCTAACCCTCAATACTTCAGAATATAATTGTATTTGGAGATCGGTTCTTAAAAGAAGTTATTAAGTTAAAGCGGGGTTTTTAGAGTGGGCCTTTGTCCAACATGACTTGTTTCCTTACAGAAAGAGATTAAGGCACAGACATCAGAGTCCAAGTCTCGCTATGAGGACACAGGGAGAAGACAGCCATCTACAAAACAAGGATAGAGCCCCACAATAAAAACCACCTCGCAGCTACCTTGATCTTGAACTTCTAATCTCTAGAATGGTGAGTTAATACATTTTCATTAAGCCACCCAGTCTGTGGTACTTTATTATGACACCCTAGCAAACTAATTCACTCACTATAATAGGTAAACCTATGCTTGTTTCTCTAAGAAAAATAGAATATTAACCTTATATAGGATTTTTGAACAGTGTGAAACTCAGAGGTTGATGGGCTTTCAGAGGAACAAGTGGATGGGACATCATCCGTAGACACAAGGTTAGAGAGGCAAGATTGGTTAACATTTAGAAGTGTGCTTATTAAATTAAATTGAAACAGGATTGCTAATATTCAGTAACAAGGGGTTCACACTGATCAGTTTGCACATTCACTGAGGTGAGTTGTCATTGATTAACTGAACAGGTTTAGAGCAGCTTGGGTAACCATTTGTTAGTGTGACTAAAGAATAAATACTTTCCTAAGTTTATAGAAACTTTTCTCAGAATTTACAAATTATGGAAAAATAACTTAATAATATTGACTATTTATACATAAACATGGTACATGTATGAATTTATTTAGGTCTCTTTCATTTTCTTACAGCAATATTTTGTATTTTTCTGAACTTTATTTCAAGAAATAACTTGTCAAGGCAAATTTTTGCCTAGTAATCCGTAAGCCATTCAACAAGTCCTAAATCCATTTATATGTGAATTTATTGCATTTCTATTTTATCCAGAATAATTTCTTGGGGAACTACAAAAGGAACTTAAGAGACTATATACAACATCATAGACATTTGAGAAAATCCAAAGACAGGTATCACTTACACAGTAGACACCCAACTAGATGTTAATGAGTGGAAAGAAAGGCAAGAATAGATATTCCAAATGTATGTCAAGCCTTCAAGCCTATTCCTTATCTATATGTTGCTACTTATTTGGATGTTAGCAAAGAGTCTAATTTATAAATGTGGGCTTTATATATCTTCCTCCTCTAATCCTCATCTGGAAGTAGTAGCAAATAAAGTAGTAAAAAGTCAGAAGGAGGGAATAACAGAAGCATGGGTCTTGCACATCACTCCTAGAATAATGCAGACCATACTGAGTGCTGATTTATTTTCACTAAGCCAATTCTGCTCTTGTATTTAATTTAAAAGCTCTTTAATGCCAGCAAAGGGCAGGTGGAATTTTCTACTCAAATATATATTATTGAATTTCTTTAGTCAATAGAATTTAGCAGAATATATGTCATTCATTTCAGCTGGGGGCAGCAAAAGCATTGATTATTACTCATTCTGTACTTACCTGAAAAACTATTCAGACCTAATTGTGATAACCACTGGCAATTTGCAATGTAAGAATATCTGTGCCTAGAGAGCTAACTGAATTTTAACTATAATGAAAATATATAAACTACTTTTACTGTAATTATTTTCATTTCCTGGACATTGTGGTGTTCAGGATATGTCATAACTGCTTATATTCTTCAGAACAATGGTGCCCAAAATTTTTTATGCAACATACCTATCTGTAAGAAAAAATATTTATATGTATTTGTGTACATATATGTTACAATTTCTCCAAATTATAATTATTTTTATTCTAAAAAAAGTTTGTGGGTAAATAGAAGGTGTACATATTTATGGGGTACATGAGATGTTTTGATACAGGCATGCAATGTGAAATAAATGCATGATGGGGAATGGGGTATCCATCCCCACAAACATTTATTCTTTGTGTTACAAACAGTCTAATTATACTCTTTTAGTTATTTTAAAATGGACAATTAAGTTATGATTGACTATAGTCATCCTATTGTGCTACCACATAGTAGGTCTTATTCATTCTTTCTATTTTTTTCTGTAAACATTAACCATCCCCACCTCTCTCTCTCAACCCCCAACTACACTTCCCAGCCTCTGGTAACCATCCTTCTACTCCTTATGTCCATGAGTTCATTGTTTTGATTTCTAGATCCCACAAATAAGTAAGAACATGTGATGTTTGGCTTTCTGTGCCTGGTTTATTTCACTTAACATAATGATCTCCAGTTCCATCCATGTTGCTGCAATTGACTGGATCTCATTCTTTTTTTATGGCTGAATAGTTCTCCCTTGTGTATAGATACCACATTTTCTTTATCCATTCATCTGTTGAATGGACAGGTTGCTTCCAAATCTTAGCTAATAGTTCTGCAACAAACATAGGAGTGCAGATATCTCTCTCATATACCCATTTCTTTTCTTTTGGGTATACACCCAGCAGTGGGATTGCTGGATCATATGGTAGCTCAATTTTTAGTTTTTTGAAGAACCTCCAAACTGTACTTCATATTGGGTGTGCTAACTTATAATTATTTAAACACTGTATGTATAATATTATATATGTGTGTTTGTGTATATATGTATGTGTGTATATACACCATATATAAATATACATATACGTTTTGTACATTGGAATACAAACGCAAATATATAAACTAGGACAACATCAATATGTAAATAGAAGTTATAGTATTTTCTTTCCATATACCAATGGATTGTCTTGTGTACCTCTCATTTTGGGCATTAGAGGGTCATTGTTTGTAGTGGATTAAAGTGAACCCATAGCAAGATTGCCAGTTAACAAAGGAGGTTTAGGCAGTGGCTTTAGTCTCAGCATTTCTAATGTAGCAGCTCTGAATCGAGGCCTGAGATTTTGCATTTCTGACATTCTTCTTGGTGGTGATGCTGCTGCTGCTCATGAGGTCACTCGTTTAGACCAAAGAGACAGCTTATTAAGGTCTGGTTAAGTGATAACCCAGAGGAAAAAAAAAAAAAAACATACTTCCCTACTCTATTTTTCAATATAAAAATGTAACTATATTAAAGTATACAAATATTAAACAACTAATTTCCTCAAATTACCTACAAATGAATATATTTTCTATAACTGGAGAAATCCTTGTTAAAATAGTGAATTCTAAACCAAAACCATGAATAAAGCAGATCAGGAACCACGCTTGACAGTGAATTCGTTGTAAAGAAAGGACAGGTAACTAGAAGGTAACTGAGTTGTGCTTTTCCATGGTGTATCTCTTCAGTGTCTTAAAAAATCTTCAGCAACACTTATCTTGAGGGCGCCTTGAATAAGCAACTCCTTCCCAAAGTTCATCCATTTTTTAGGTAGTTTCTTACAGGTTAAAGCAATAGCTAATATTTATTTTATTTTAAAAGGTCATACAGCTAATAAGTGGCTGGATCAAGATTTGAATCCAGGTAACGTGGCCATAGAGTCTGTTCATGTATCCACTAACCCATACTATTTCCCAGGCTTTAATGAAAAGGAATTCTAGGTTTGGTCTATAGGGACATTTACAGGTGACCATACGGCCCCACTCCTTAAAGCCTTTGTGTTTCTGTCACCTCTGCCACTCTGCATATCTCCCAGCCTCATATGATGTTCTCACTTTATCACTGGTTCTAGAGTTGCATGTAATGCAAACCAGAAGCCGGGTAAAGGACAGGTTCCTTTGGTCTTCTAACAAAATCATATGTGTAAGGGCCACTGGCCAGGCAGACTCAATGTGACTACTCAATATGACCTTCCTCTAGGTTGATCTGAACACTCGCTTCATGCCCCTGAGGTATTACAGCCAGATAACTAGCATTAGCTGACTCATACAACTGTCTTCCCCACTTAGTACTGATTGAGGCCCATGGTGAGTCCAACACAAATGAACTGGCCTTTGAGTTTTGTCATGGTACTCATAAAAATCCTTATTATTCATTATTCAAAATTTAACTTGAATAGCATAGTCCAAAAAGCTAATCAGGACCCTCTTGCAGTCCCAGAAAAGCCATCGGGCATACAGCTGCCTCTCTTCAACAGGTTAGGACCTAACCGGTAAAACCTTGAAAACATTAGTTAGTCTTTGCACTGACAAAGACCAGTGTCCAAGTCTACAAGGGCTTAATGCCACACTCATTATTTCTTGCTAATGCAGGTTTCACACTTGACTAGAAAACACTACCACCACCACCACACACACACACACACATGTGCATGCACAGGCACACAGACACAGGCCAGTTTACCAGTGAAATGCTAGGCTTAACAACTATTAAAATTCTTTCCCAAGGCTGGGCGCAGTGGCTCACGCCTGTAATCCCAGCACTTTGGGAGGCCGAGGCGGGTGGATCACGAGGTCAGGGGATTGAGACCATCCTGGCTAACACGGTGAAACCACGTCTCTACTAAAAATACAAAAAAATTAGCCGGGCGCGGTGGCGGGCACCTGTAGTCCCAGCTACTCGGGAGCTGAAGCAGGAGAATGGTGTGAACCCGGGAGGCGGAGCTTACAGTGAGCCGAGATCGCGCCACTGCACTCCAGCCTGGGCGACAGAGTGAGATGCCTTTTCAAAAAAAAAAAAAAAAAAAAAAAAAAAGCTTTCCCACAATGTTATAGTATTTACAGAACTTTCAGAAGTTTTCAATTAATTGCCATCACAATTTTACATAATATTGTCAGAATACACTGGTTGTAAGAATGCGTCCACTGTTTCAAAAAAGAAACAACAAACACAACGCAAATACAGCCTTCAAATAAGTTACCTAAGCATCTGTCTTCCTGGTATAATTATTTGAAGGAAGGCAAAAATCGTATTTGTTAGTTTCAGTCATCCACACCAGAAGAGTTTACCCACCTCTCTACCTGTCCGTCAGTTGATACTTCAAGGTCAAGGCCTTGCCATATAATAAAGGTTGATTGATTATAATTGTAGCTATGTTATCTAATAATGAATTATCTCATTAGCAGACAGGGTGAGTAAAAGCAAAAACTGCAGAGTTATAAAATTCTGGGTTCGAATTCTGCTTTCATCACTTTCTTGCTATATGATTCTGGGTAAACCACTTAATCTTGTTGAATCATTTGAAAATAGCGATAACAGTGCCAACCTTCAGAGTTTTCTGTGAGAATGAAAGCAGTACAGAATGCATATATTTGTGCGTATTTTCGAGATGAACTTAGAAACTTTCTACTTATCTGTAGGCTACTTCAGGCAGACAACACTATTATCCTGTAGTGAACAGAGTTGGAAGAAAAGACTGAAACTCATAATTTTTTAATATGCACAGTTTCCATTGTCTGTTATAGCTCACAACCTAACAATGTGATGTATTTTGGCTTCAGCTAGGCTTTTTAATTCAAGAAACTCGGAGATTAGTGCAAATCTCCTTCTACCTCTCATTTCACTGCCCTTGATATCTCAAGGGTAATTTTAGGGTCCAAAAGTTATTTGGTGGCTTGTTTATAATGTTCAAAACCCTATTTTTGTCTTTAAGCTTGAGATCCAACATAAAAATCTTTTTATTCTACTTAGATTTCCCACAAATTTTAGCAATGGTCTCATTTATAAACTAACACACACAATGTTTTAAATTGCATTCATAAATTTAATATAGTTTCCTGATTAAGTACTTTGGCTAACTTATAAAATAAGATCTACCCTAATATGTATTATAAAACCAGCAGAAAATTAAAACTATAGATATGATGATTCTTAGATTATTTTAAATTTCCCAACATAACACAGTATTAGTAAATTACAAATCTAAAGCAATTACTGAATTATATATTTTAAATTAGAATCACAAGGTTAATATTTTACTTGGAAAAGACAAATTCTGTTAAACATTACTAAATTCTCTTTACATTAATTATCTTAAACTAACCAAAATGCTAAATTACCTTCTTAACACAAAAATATTTACACTATGTATGTGGTTTCAATTAAAAATATTTATGCTTAATCCTAAATCTTCCTGTGGTTAATGATGTTAAGGAAATAATTACATCACCCCATGCACCTTCTCAGAGGGTTAAAATTATACAAGGACCAGAAATATAGGTCAAGAATATGAGGTCTGGAGCTGTAAATAGCCAGGGTGATTTTTCTCACAATCCCAACTGTCAGGCTGACTTCCATTTTTAAGCACCGTATCTTACAGTCCTTAAATTAAAGAACACAGGTGGTAGCGTTACCCATTTTTCTACACTTGAGTCACATCCTTACCTCATTCTACCCCTTTTTTTTTTCCACATGCAACCTTCCACCTAGGCTGCTGCATCATTTGATTAAATTTTTTGTACCTCTGTCTCAAATTTTATAGATTTCATAACTTCATAGGAACTAGTCAATTCTTTTCAAATCCACTTTGTTCATTAGAAGACTTTTTAGATTTTAAAATGGTATCCACGGGAATTCTGCAGACCTCTTGTGGCTTTTCCGTCTATATAATGCCAAGATCATTATCCTGGTAAGACTAACAGAAAGAAAAGTTTCAGCTGTGGTACAAACACAAAAGTACATGCAAAATATTATACCAGATTCACCAAAGGGAAAGAGATGCACTCAGGGATGCCATGTTGAAATATTCTAGAGGTGTCATTCACACCAGAACCTATAATTGTGGGTGTGCTAATTACTATTTTGGGCAGGCAACAATGACACACTTAAGGTTCTGCTTGCCGGGGGCTTACATTCAAGTGGGATCAAAAAGCTGAGCAAATAACAAAACCAGATCATTACAGCTTTTGATAAGTGTCATAAAGGAAATAAAGCAATAAGTCATAATAGAAAGTAACTGGATGGCTACAGAAGGCTAAATTCAAAAGTGGTGTTCATAAAGCTTGTCTAAGGAGGTGACCTTTGAGCTGGAGGATGAGAGAGAGGGCAGCTCTGTAGAAAGGTAAGGAAGGACTTTCGAGGAAAGTATGTAGCCAAAGTGTCATGACCCAAAATGTCAACTGCAGCATTATTGGCATGTTTTAAAGAAGAAAGAAGATCACTTTGGCTACAGAGAAATGAGCAAGGGAAGGTGCAATGTGAACTGAGGGTGAGCAGAGGTTGGGCCCGATCATGTGGAAGGACTGCGAGACCCTGTTAGAGCCACAGTGAGAAGTTTGAATTGTATCGGAAGGATTTTAAGAAGAGATTGAATCAAAGGACTGAAGTGATTTTATTTACATTTTAAAAACACTGCTCTGCATGTGATGTAAAGCCTAAATATGAGAGAAACAAGAGAGTCTGCCTGAGAGATATGGGTGGCTTGGTCTACAGTTACGTTAGAGAAAAGAGGGAAAATGGAGAGTTTGGGATACCCTTTGGGAGCAAAATTTTCAGAATTGTTTGGTCCTGGGAGATGAAGGAAAGTGACGAATCAAGGACGACTCCTGGGTCTGGGATGGAGTGGGTGGGGAGATGTTGGTGCTACTTCCCAAGATGGAGAAGACTGAGGAAGAAACAGGTATGTGCGGGGAGGAGGAGACAATTTGTGAAGCAGAAGAGAGAGAGGAGGTGACTATGGGAACAAAATCGTAACATGAGAGAAGATGGAGGCCAGAAAAAAAGTAAGGGACAGGGTGAACTAGCTTTAGATAAATGAACAAATTCTGTTGTGTAATCAAAGAAAAGAAAAAAAAAATGGGTACATGGAAGTTAGGGTTTTACATTTTGTGCTAGAAAAATTGAGCCATTTAGCTCAATTATTGTTGCAGATAAAAATGGAAAGAAGGAATAGCATGGTTTCTGCATTACTTTTACTATTTTATTAAAATTCTTGCATTTGTTAATTAAGTTATTCATACAGAAAAAATGTAGATAAAAGTAAACTTAAGCCTCCTTTCTACAGTGTTTTCTAGATGTGGGGACACAGGCGTATGTCAGCACTTAGTAGAAATTAGACTGTCCACAATTTTTTCTGGTGATCATAAAGGCCTTATATTGCCTATCTACTATATTTTGAAATGTATTTACTGTAATTAACAGAGCACACAATCAGGAGATTAATTTGCTTTGGGGCTAGGAAGCTTACAGTAAAAAGGCAAACACAGTATTTGTTTATAATACATAATTATTTACTAGTTTGGAGCTATCCATTGGCACATTAGAGAGAAAGCTTGCAAATTAAAATCAATACAAATAATAATTGTAATAATTGTCTTTCCTGGGAGAAGTCCCATAAACTGGAACAGGGAATATGAAATGTTTGTTCTGCTATTATTATTTTTGTAAACACAAGGAATTTAGTTGCTGTCTCATGGTTTTCTGTTTCCTCTTATCTTTTTTTCTGTCTTTCATTGATGCAAGATTTTACTATTTCCTGCAACAGATTCCTATTCCCTAGACAATGATTCTATGTCACAGAAAACACATGTGCACACACACATACAAACACATGCATATAGAAACACACAGACACACACACATACACACAGACACACACACACTCATGCAAGCCAACAGCAGGCAGACTTCATTCAATCTCTCTTTTCTTTTTGGCCTCAGCTGTCTAGCAATAAACATTTGTCTAACAGCCACAGTGATAAATAATGGTATCTCCAAAAGCACCAACTCAGAAAACTTTCTATTACTATTATTTATTTCCTCTGTAGCAATTGCTCTAACTAAAGCTCAAATAAAAATTGTGAAATATGATTTTATTTAGGAAAAGCTATATATGGCAATACTATAATTGGACTTCTGGTATTCATGTCCCTCATTCATTCTATATGACGGGGGAAATTTGGTAGAATTCAAATATTAAAAATATTTTGTGCTTAGAATGGTAATACTGGGTAAATTTGAATAAAAGGAAAATTGTGAAAGGTAAAAACAGTTATAGGAATATGCAGTTCAAAGAAAAGATAATGTAGAAGTCGTGCATAATTAATGAAAAGGATTACAAGGGGTCAGAGTTAATAAAGAGAAATTGAATTTAATTATGAGTACTATTAAAAGCTGTAGGCGGCTTACATTTGGTCTACGTAGATTTTGTATCTGAAAGGAAATTAATCAATCAACAAGTCAACCACTGAGAACTCTCTGAATCTGACCACAAAATTGGAATATAAGACGTTTCCTGTCATCTAAAAGTTCGTAAGAGAGGCAGTCAAGTAATGTTTAAAATGGACTTTTTTTAATGTAGAACCAAGACTTTTGAGTTGTATATTACTCATGAGTGATTTGAAGTATCAAATAATCTGCCCACAGCTAATAAGTGTCAGACATGGTTCCAAATCCAGGAATCTCAGCTCAAGGCTTATGCTCTTTCTATCTATGACAAGCTGCCTGACTCCCTCAACATTTATAGGAGTTCAGAGAGAGTAGGAATTAATTTGGCTTTAAGTTCTCAAGTGGGCTTTCTAAACAGTGACTTGAGTTGGTTCTTGAGGAATGAATGGAACAGAGTTGAGAAAATTGTCTAGATATGCAGGATGGGAAGATTCCAAGGACAATGCCAATATAGTAGAAGTAAGAATGTGATGGATGGGCACCCAGAAACATGCAGGGCTACTGGCCTGGAACAAGTTGTGTGTGATGTTGAGGAATATTGGGATGCTTTAAGACTGGACCGGATTGGTGTAGGGATCCATTTTTCCAGGGACTTGAATACCAGACAGAGGACAACAGGGCTTGTATGTTTCTTTTGCATAACAAAAGCAGGGTTTTAGAAAGACTATTCTAGGGAAAGAGTCCAGATGGCTTTGAATGGAAAGACAAGAGAGACAGATAAACCAAATGTCAAAAAGCCCATTGGAAAAAAACTCCATATCCCTCCAGTATCCCTCAATTTCTCTCCATATTCAGCCAATTGTTTGAAATTACCTTTATTGAGAAGGTGTGAGGTGAGCAATAGAGAAAAGGTGAGTAATGGAGAAAAGGTATAGGCAATGACCTGATGATGGAGAACTTACTGTGTCAGGCCAATAAGGAACCAGAGTTTCTCAAACTAGACTGAGGCTCCTCAGGGGGTCATGAGTTAATATAATGCATCTAAAAAGCCACGCTTAGAAACAAAAGCACATTGAAAAATAAAATCTTATATACATTTTTATTTTTCAATATTTTGCAAGCTGTATCGTTATTTAATTGCAAATTTATCTAAAAGCCTAAATAAATGTATAGTAGCATTTTCAGCATCATGCAAAATGATAAGTTGTATTAAACACTAATAGCTCAAACTTTATCATGTGAAGATTTGTTTGTGGAATACTTTGAATTTAAAAAGGATGGGAACTTCTGCTCCAGGTGAAGAAAAACACTGAAAGGTTTTCCACAGAGTAATATGGTGCAGTTGCACTCTGACAGCTTGTCAAGAATGAATTTTGGTGGATCAAGACCGGAGAGAGAGCAATCATAGACAAGCTATAAAGATGAGAGCCTGTACTTGAATAATGAGAGCAGAAATACAGAGAAACAGATACATTCAAGCAATATGCATTAGGCTAAGTCGGAGCAGTGGGATGAAGGTATGAGAGTAAAAAAGTAGCAGGGATCAAAGATGTTTTCAGATTTTTTGCTTGGGTGACTAGATAATGGTGGTACTAGTAATTACTTTAGATAATGTAGGAGGAAGATGAGGTTTGAAATAAAGTTGATTAGTTTACTTCTGTGTGACATGCTGCCTTTGAGGTACCTGTATAGGATGATCATTCACGGTGATTTGCATGAACTGTGCTGATTTATGCCTGTTGTTCTAGCTTGATTATTAATAACACCCTTTCTCCTCTCGAAAGTGTCACATCAGGAAATGAATTACATGCTCATTCTTAACCTACAAAACTCACAGGTGGAGATAGATGTTCTGCTATTGGTAGAGTATGCGTCTAAATCTCAAAATAGAATTTTGGGCAAGACCCTTGATTTAGGAATAATCAGAATATTTGTAGTTATTTGAAGCTATTAGTGTGCATGGAATTAGCGAGCCAGAGTAGAGTTGTGTCATTATAGAGAAAAACGGAATTCTTGTTGACAGCAACACTTTAATGAGAGGTTGTAAGAGAACTTCAAGTACATGTATTCAGAAAAGTACAGGGAATAAAAAGATAGTGAGTTCAAAATAAGCCAGAGTGTAGTAGGCTGGCAAGTAAAGAAAGGCTGAGGAAACATCGTTTTTCTAGAGGAAGAGGCTTAATGGTAAAGTGTTTTATAAGACCAAGTAAGGTTAAGATTCTTTGTTTGAAGATCAGAGAGATGAGTATGTTTATAGATTGAAGAGAAGGACTACAGAGATAGAGAAGGGGTAGAGAAAGAAGAAAAAAGAGAAGGAGGTTGAGGAGGAGGAAGAGGAGAAAAGGAAACATAAATATGAAAAAAAAATGCAGAAAAAGAAATTGCTAATAATACAGATGCCTGGAGAATAATCGAAGAAAGTAGAGGCAGAAGAGAAAAAATTGGGCTTGCACTGGATGATGGGTACCTCATCTTCTGTGCCTGGGGCTGTCAGTTTGTCCTCAATCTACAATAAACAGAAGGTGATTCTCAAGGCCAGAAGTAAGTCAGGGATTAAAGAGTGGAAAAAGGTTTGTCACTGAAGGATACTTTAGGCAAATACTGAAAACATTCACAAAGGGGCAGCCTGCTGCAGATTTCAGGTAGACATGGATTCGATATCACCAGGATATTTCCCAAGGCCCGGGAAGAAAGAAAGTTCAAACTATGGATTAAATACTGATCCATGGTTTCACGTGGAAGAAATAAGGGAGGTCAATAAGCTGAACATATCATACTTTGGGGTCAAAGGGACAAAATCTGCCTCCTAAAATCCAAAGTGGGTCCTGGGCCCAGGAACCCCTAAAGCAGGTTCTGATATGGTATTAAAACTGTCAGATATAGATACCCCAGAAGTTTTTGCAACTGGTGAAATTTATGGTACCTTCCCTGAAGCTTAACACTAATCCTTATCCCCAGAAAGTTACTCAGAGACATCTAGTAACATGGTACACACTTCTGAGTGGAAGTAAAGACAATCAGGCGGGTTTTGGTAGCTGAGTAATAGAAATAGTAGCAAGGCCTGAGGCACAGATGAACGTTTCTGAAGAAACAGAGGAAACCTATGATGTGGAGAGAAGATTCCAGAATGTTGATCCTCAGCTAGGCTTCTCACTCCATTGGTAATATTACACAAGTTGCTTAGCTCTCTACACCTTAAAACCTCTCTTGTCTCAAAAATCAGGAAAGGGAAAGTTGTAGAGGCAAGAATTTTTAACCCCTTTTCTGCTTTACAATTCTTTGATGAACGTGGGCATAGGATGATGTAAGAGGAATTAGCAAAAATCCTCTTGTTAAGTGAACAAAGGAATGATGTCCTTCAAGGAACAAATTAGTAAATCCATTTTGATTTTAATTGTACTACATGAGTCAAGTATCTCCTTGGGGAATGAATGGAAATAGAATTTTAAATCCAAAGGCTCAGTGAGGTAAAAATCTCACTGAGAACTCAGATGAATCGGTCAATGGAGGAATGACCCAAACACTGAAGGCCTAGGTTTGACTGGGTTTCAGGGGTCAGTAACCAGTGCAATATGGATAGAAACCAGCAGCAGAAACTGAAGGCAACTAGCAATATGATTAACCTGATGCTACATACAAGACACACAAAGGTAACTTCCCCTTTACAGGTTTCTTGTCCAAGTTGAAATTAAAGCCTGGAATTTGATTTTGTAGATTCTTAATATATATCAATTTCTATAACAAGCTGTGCTGACTCTTAGAGTCAAAAAATAAATATAATACTATCCCTACCATCAAAGAGCCTATAGTCTAGACAGTACTGAGTAATGAGGTATCGGACATCTGATGAGAGCTTAGTTTCAATAGTCAAGAAACTAGCCTGTTTTCAACAAGACAGGACACATTTCTTCAGGCCCTCAGTCCTCTGTAGGTTAATCAGGTCCCACCCTTTTTTAGTGCTGATGAGCCAATGCAACCAATAAGAATATTGAGTTTATAATGAAAAATTAAACTACCAAATATAAATCAACCTGCCATTTTTGGCCTGAGAATTTCTATGTGCCACAAAGCCAAGCTCTTTATAGGTCTGCTGAGCTTTCAGTGAAAAAAAAAAAAAAAACAAAAAGCAACAGTGTCCCTTAAAGACGTAAATAACTAAATCTAGTTTAAATGTAATTGTATTACTCAAGTCAAGTATATCTTTAAGAAAACTACAAATTTTATGTTGAACTCAAGTATCCAATATAGTGAAACAAAAAGGCACTTGGGAAAAGGACACATGGTTAGTGCAGTCATATTTTCTTTTTTTTAATACTTTAAGTTCTGGGGTACATGTGCAGAACATGCAGGTTTGTTACATACGTATACATGTCCCATGGTGGTTTGCTGCACTCATCAACCTGTCATCTACATTAGGTATTTCTCCGAATGCTATCCCTCCCCTACCCCACTGCCCCTCAACAGGCCCTGGTGTGTGATATTCCCCTCCCTGCATCCATGTGTTCCCATTGTTCAACTCCCACTTATGAGTGAGAACACAGTGCAGTGATATTTTCTAATAGATTCTTGTCAATCCCAGTTTGTAAATGGATGGCATGTGAAAAAAATATATACGACCATATCTACTTGTTTCTCTAACAGTAAATGAATTATTTACACTAATTTGGATCCACCATGCATTCTATATTCTTACAAACACTGACAACTTCATGAAACCGCTATTGCAGACTAACTCTGGTTAGCACCTCAGATATGTTGAGGAAAAAAAGGACGTGCACACATCATTAACCTTCACAACGACCCCATGGATCGTCCTTCTTTTTCTGCAGGACCTTAGATACTGTGAGTTGAACAGGAAAGAGCTCATTTCACCTCACTGCTGGGCGTGGATCAGCTTTGACATTCTTAAATTCATTCTCAGTAGGTTTTAATAATGATGAACGAAGCTAGCCTATCTAAAAGGGTATGGAACATTGCCTGCTGTAACAAGGTACTCAATAAATATGGACACATGAATTCAGTTTTGATGTGAGGGTCTGTATTTAAATAATTATATACATGCATATGAGATTAAAACAAATTAGTTTTAAAAAACTTTTAATTTCATGTATTTCTAAAAAATCACTCAAGACTTCCAGAAAACTTGCACATGTGATGTTACTGAAAATCTTTTCACATCTGTGTTTAGTTGTACAACAAAGTCAGTCATAGAAATGACTCCTTAAATGCATACTCTTCATGCATGTGTTTTGGTTCTGCCCAACATGGATTTTACTTTTTGAAAAGGAAAGTAAGTCCTCTCATTTTTCTTCTAAAGTTTACGATGGTGTGAATCCAGAAAGTTATGCTAAATTAACACATATTTATCCCTAATCCGTTTCCATCCAATGATCAATCTGGAGCCTGCTGTCAACAGGGAGATAGATGAGCACTGGTAAAGCTACAGGAAATCATGCTTTTTACATTTTCCATATCTCAGCACATTTAGCTTCACCACTATAGATATTTCATAAAGTATAAGTTCCATTAAAAAGATAAACACCCAACTAGGGCAGATCCGTGGTCCATCCAACTCAGTAGCTTTTTCTCTGACTGAAGCATCAACATGTCTGCTTTCTCAATAGAAGATGAATATATTCCTTGAATCAATAGTAAAATTTTAAGGTCATATCCCAAATAGTAGGCATCTCATAATAAATTTTATTACGTATTGCATTTTCCAATAACTTATCTAAACCCATTATTTTATTTTAAAGTCTATTTTAAAATTCATGGTGCCCCAGCTCATAAATTATTTAGGACTGGGCATAAATAAACTTCTTTTCAACTTCAAGAAAGTGATTCTAAATATCAGACCATCATCAAAAATCTGATGAACCTTTATACAATTTTTTTTTTAATTTTAAGAGCCTTTTTACCCTCACATAATTATACATTCTAACTTTTGTTTTTCTAAAATGGGAAGTTCTAATCATTGAATTTTGTCTTTGACAGCAGCTAATTTATACAAATCTTCTACTCCTGTTAATCACTTTGTTTCACATTCTTTGACTACATGCCACTTGAGTTAGTTTGATTCTAGAGTGATGTGAAAAAAAAAAATGTCTGTATGCATTCCTTAAATATTCCAAGCGAGAGAATATCACAATTTTATGTAAGTAAAGGATGACATATTTATTTGCCACATTTGAACAAATGCTTCAGAATCTCATTTTGGTGATTCAAAAGAGTCACATTTTGTGTTTCACTAATCAGCATGAATATGATCCTGGCCTCTTTTTCAGGTCTATAGGCTTCATTTTAATGTTACTTTTATTTTGAAGTCGGGTATTAGGGTTTCCATTCAAATGACAATTCATTTTAAAATAAAATCTATTATTTTCTCAATCTTTGTGAAGTAGCTCAACCTATTTTATACATATTTGGTGGTTATTAGAATTATGCCTTATTATTGAGTAAAGCTTGAGTGTGCTGTGCCAGCACTTTTTTCTCCCTGTCTAATTGTAATCATGGCAACATATGAAGAGTTCAGTGGGAAGTATAAAAAGTATATATATACATACACACACACACACAGTCTAGTGTTTTAAACACATATATATGCTTATATAATATGGTTTCACTTTATGCTGAGCCCCTTCATTCTGTCCAGTGTTTTAAACCTATATATATTTGTGTTTTAAACACAAATTATTACACTAGGTCTTCTCCTCTTTGTAATTAAGAAGAGGAGATTTTAAAAACCTTTAGTTTTTAAAAATCAGTGTTGTTATTGAAATACACAGAACTTTGAAGGAGCTTTGAAAACATGGAGAAATATGCACATTATAACAGAGATGCCAATTTCTCCATTTTCCATGAGAAATGAAAAGAATAAATATTATCACAGAGTAGTTATGACCAAAAAGAAATCAAAAGGGTGAATAGGATTAATAATTTTTCTGATGATCTACGAATCTTCAGCGTTAAATTTTAAAGTAATATGGCTCTTGGTTTTACTTTATACTGAGTTGTGTCTCAAGCTGCCAAGGTCACTCCCACCCTTCCTCTCATACACATGGCACGTGGAGTTCAAGAAATAACCTTTTCCTAAAAAGTGAACTGTTCTCTGTGTTCTGGAGACAGATAAAAAGGGTAGGTTGGCCGGGTACGGTGGCTCATGCCTGTAATCCCAGCATTTTGGGAGGCCGAGGCGGGCGGATCACGAGGTCAGGAGATAGACACCATCCTGGCTAACACAGTGAAACCCCATCTCTACTAAAAATATAAAAAATTAGCCAGGCATGGTGGCAGGCGCCTGTAGTCCCAGCTACTCGGGAGGCTGAGGCAAGAGAATGGCATGAACCCAGAAGGTGGAGCTTGCAGTGAACTGAGATCACGCCACTGCACTCCAGGCTGGGAGACAGAGTGAGACCCCGTCTCAAAAAAAGAAAAAAAAAGAAAAAAAGAAGGGCGGGTTTACCCTCCTATTTCACATACCCTACAAGTCTTGAAAAAGGAAGTTTGCCACATGACCTCTGCTGTGCCACTGAGGAATTGAAGGAAAGGAGAAGATACAGGTAACAAAAACTCTGTGAATCCATATGAACCTTCATAGATGTTCCATCGTGAGCAATAACAGTCTAAGCCAGTGAGAGGTTGCAGAAGAGATGGAAGGCTGGAAGAATATAGTGGGAAGAATTCAAAGGGGATTGGAGGCTTCTGTAGGGCACTAGACATTTGGGCCCTAGTTTGGCAGATTGAAAGGCTCAATGGAAGAACAGAATGGAAAAGGGAAAATACAGATTTTAGAGAAAAAATTTAACTTCACAAGATAATTTATCTGTAACAAATACACTAATATACACCTATAGATCAATAAGCTATAGTCCATCTAACAATTAAATATCAACTCATTAGCTAATGTCTTCTTGTATCAGGCACTGTTCCAGGTTCTGGAAATACAGGAAGAAAAATTTAAAAAACCGCCCTTATCTTGTAGGGTCTTCCATATCGGGATGATAAATTGTCTAGATGGACACACCACACACCTAAAGACCCATTTAATGTCACTGTAGAGCAAATGTAGGTATTTAGAGTTGACCACAAAACAGAGACAAAGGCACCTGGGAGCCATGCAGCCTTGGAGAACAGGCCTCTCATGAAGCAGAAAGGAAAAGGAAGTCAATTCGATTAGTTGCTGCTTAAAGGGTGTATTTATCTTGCTTAGTTCTAGTCACAGATAACATTTGCATTCCTGAAGTCCATTTCCAAGTGTCTTTGAAGAGCACTGAAATGTTCTTGGAAGCTGGCCAGAGCCACTTTGGCTTTTCTATCTGTACTTGCGTGAAAAGATCAGTGCATGAACTATAGTACCTATGACAACTAAGATACTGTAATATCTAATTGCATCATTTTGTAAAAGACAGAGTAGAGTACCACTTTCGAGTAGAGCACCACTTTCGAGTAGAGCTACTCTAGAGATAGGTTTAAGGTCAGCCTGTGAATGTCTCCCACTTGATGTCAAATATGCCTTGAATTTACAAACACAATTTGGCTTATATATTATTATTTACTGAGCTATTTTCTAAAATGATTCTTTTCCATGTGAATTAGTCTATTCTAGGCAATGAGTAAATGTAATAAATTGAAAACAATACAAGTGAAATTGAATCAGAAGTCTTTGGATAAAGAAAACTACTCAATATAACAATTATAACTGCTCCTATTTCTTATTTCAGTAAGAAACAGAGACATATGAATCAAAAAATATTTGCATCCTAATAATTATTACCCTTTTCATGCCAATTTATAGCTTGGTAAGATTTCCTATTTCTCACTCTTCATCTTACTGGTTCCAAAAAGAAACAGAAATTCCACATGGTGTCCAGACAATGCAGACAGAATTATAGGTCTTGACTTACACTGGTGTCTATGATAAAATGTGCAAGAATTAAAGAGGTTAGATGAAGATTCATCGAATTGGAAAACACTACTGGGTCAACATTAGCCCGTGTTTCACTAGCCAAGACCTGTTTTATCAAAGAAAAATTAAAAGCAGAAATGCCACAATAGCTCGTGTTGTTATATTTGTTAATATTGATGGGATGTAATGAGATGTAAAAACTACCACAGTTCCTCTATAGTTGGAAATGCAGAGAGTAGTTGCTGGTAGTTGCTGATAAAATTATTATCTATCCAACATTATTTTAGTGAGAATCTATTTTTCCACTCTCAAAATAATGTTTTCCCAATATCCTTTTAATTACAGTTTTCAATTCATCAGTAAGGAATTTCAAATACAATACACTTTGAAATAAAGCTATAAACAGACCGATGACTCAATCAAATGAAAGAAGAGATATTTAAATTAGATTTCATAAAGTAGTGATGTGGCTAATGCATGTTTTTATTTTTAATTTTCTAGTTCTCAGAGGAAATGATGCTTGAATCAGAATTGAAAGGTAGACACTTTTCTAGTTCACTGATTTGCAAGCATTTTTAAAATCTGTATAAGCCTATATTCAAAAGCAATTGAAAAAGATATTCAGGAAAATAAAGTTGTTCCGTGTAATCTTCCTTACTCTATCTTTACTTTCTCCCTATCCCTCAGACCCCATCTCTAATTTTACTAGATCGTTTTCACATTCCAACTTATAGACAGTTCCCCAAGTATAGCACTTGACCTTTTTTGTTCTTTTTTTTAAACTCAATCTCTCATAAGAATTGATTCCTTCTTACCCCGCCCACTACTTAAATCCAGAGCACATTCTCTGGCTTCAGAACCTCAGAAATATCTACAAACCTTCCCACTACTTTATTGTTTGTTTCTACTTCTTCTACCCATAGACAATATTGACTGGAAGTTTCTTAGAATAGAATTTAAACTACAAGAGAAATAGAAATAACGGTGTAATTATTCAAGAATTTTGTCAAGAAAAAGAGAAATCAAACATTTTCTAGAAAGGCAGAGGAAGAGTTGAATTTATATGAGGCCATATCTGTAAAATAAAATATTAATGTCCATAATATTATGCAATTCTCAGTGTACACTGGTGTGTTCTTGTGGTTTTGTTTTGACTGCCCCCCTGTTTTACATTTCAAATAATAGGAACTAAGCAGGATTTTGCCTATCTGCAGTCTCACATATAGCTAGACTGTTTACACAACTGGAATACTAGCACTCAAACATTCTTCATTATGATCCTCATGTAGACAAAGCATTTTTTAAAGTTCAGGTCAAGTATGCCCTCATGCTTTATTATCATGTGGAAGGTGAACTACTAATTTTACAGATAGTTACACACAGCTTTTCTTCATTTCTAGAGAGGCATACTATATTCCAAATGTAAAGTCCAAGAGAAAGCTTCCCTTTCACCTTCTAAAGGTTCACTGAAAATGAACTTACAATAGGTAGATGAATAGGAGAAAAAGACATACAGAGTTATTTAATGTGTATAAGCACCAGAGAATCACGAGAATGACCAAAGGGGTCCAGATCCTTTGTACTCTTTTCTTCATAGAGGAAGGGGCTATTAAGAAAATGTGGCAATTTTAAATGGCAGTAAGTGATTCTTAGGAGAATAAATTGGGCCAATGCTCAGACAGTTATTAATAAATAATTCTCTTTGGAAATTGAATGGGACCAGAGAATAGACCGTGGTTTAGGTTAAAGTTTCTCTGGGCTCTAAGTATGGTATTTAATTTTCAGTCATTTCCTCTGTGATATTAAATGCTATTAATCTGGGAAGATTAATCGCATTTCAGGGAGGGGATCAAAGGCAATTGTGTTCCTCTTTGGCAGGTCTGGTTTCTAGGTAGATAAGAGAACTTTAGGGAACAGCCTCATCCTGTGCTTTGGTCGAAACAAAGGATTGAGAAACAGGAGGGAGGGGGAAGATCAGAGACACCTTGAGGGTGATTCTTTAGTTCATCATATCAAAGCATCATATTTTAGGTTATCATCTTCTGAGCTTCAATACCTACAACTAGTTTCACTCATTTCTGTGTAGTTGTTCTTCATCAATAGAAATAGGAATAATTCTCTAATTTATATAGGTTTTTATAGTTAAAAGCGCTGCTATCACATCAGTTGTTTTACTTGGTTTATCAACCAACTTGCCAAAGTCAGGTCAGGTATTATTGCCCCTGTTTGTTGGATAAGGAAACTGACAGCCACTTAATAGGTGATAGAAATAGGTCTAAAAGTTATGTCTATTACTCCTAACTCTGGTGTCAACAACTATATTCTAAGGTGTCAGTGTCCCATAGAACACAGTAATGAAGGAGATCCTATCTGAGAGACAGAAAAAGACCATAAGCATCCTTGAGATATCCTAAAACATATAAATATAATACAAATATAAAATAAACATAAGTGAAGTTCCATCAGCCTTCAGCCTAAGGATTCTACGGCAAATGCCCGTGAAACTTGACCCTTTGACACCTGGCTCCTCTTGAACACCAGAGGCACATGGCTAACCATTTTTTCATTTTAACTGATCTCTGGGTTATTAGCATTGATACCAGTTTTCAAGAAGAAAAAATATAAGGAATAGGTTTGCAGAAACCCTGACAGCACCTTTACACCTGTAGGTTTTTTTCATGTTCAGCTTTCCTGATTAAAATAGAAGTGTAAAATTTGCATATTCAATGTTACTAAATAAATGTGGTTATTCTAAGCCTGCACACACTTTGATTTTTAAAAGGAAAAATCAGCAGATCACCGGAGGTCAGGAATTTGAGACCAGCTCTGCCCAACATGGCGAATCCCCATTTCTACTAAAAATCAAAAAAATTAGCCAGGCGTGGTGGTGGGCACCTGTAATCCCAGCTATTCGGGAGGCTGAAATAGGAGAATCGCTTGAACCCAGGAGGCAGAGGTTGCAGTGAGCCAAGATGACGCCACTGCACTCCAGCCTGGGCAACAAAAGTGAAACTCTGTCTCAAAAAAAAGAAAAATCAGGAGAGATTTTTCAGGAGAGACAAGTGACTTTTGCAATAGAGGGATGTCATGATACATAATATTTGCATTAATTTTAGAAAAGATTAGTAATAAGTCTCTAATTTATCCAGATCAACACTGGTACATACCTATACAAAGGCAAAGAAATTTCATCCACTGGCAGACAGAAAAGGGAGTCAAAAAGTTAGAAAGGGTATAAGAAACATTTTATAGCTTATACATGGTTCACTCTACTAATTATTTTTCAAAAAAGCTCTGGATACAAAAATCCCTGGGAGATAAAAAGTTTGGTTGGAGACCAACCATAAATCACATTTTTCACTATGTAACTATAATTTTTCCAGATAAAATCCTAATAAAACAAATGTCAGGAGGAAAAGCAGTTATAAAATGAAATAATGTGCCTATATTGTGATATAATGAATGTAGAATGTTTTTTTTTTATAAACTTCCCATTTTATAATAGTTTAAAGTTTTCAGAGAAGATTAAAAATATAGTACGGAGTTCCACATATCCCAGTTTCTCCTGTTATTAATATCTTATGTTAGAGGTTGGTAATCAGTCACAATTAATGAACCAATTTCCGCACACTATTATTAACTAAAGTCCATGCTTCATGGAGATTTCCTTTCCTAGGAGTTTTTATCTAATGTCTTTCTTCAGTCATGTACTTTGTAGAGTGACCCTTAATCTGATGTTTTTCTCATAATTAGACTATGACTTGAGGTTTTGGGGAAGAAGATCACAGGAGTAAAAGGTAATTCTAATCACATTATTTCAAGGGTATATACCAGCCACATGACTTACCACTGTTGATATTAACCTTGTTTACTTGGCTGTAGCAGTATTTATCAAGTTTCTCCACTGTCAAATGACTCTTCCCCCATTCCATACTGTAATCTTTGCAAGGAAGTCATCATTGTGTACAGCCCCCTTTTTTTTTTTTTTTGAGACAGAGTCTGGTTCTGTCGCCAGGCTGGAGTGCAGTGGCGCGATTTCAGCTCACTGCAAACCTCCGCCTCCCAGGTTCAAGCGATTCTCCTGCCTCAGCCTCCAGAGTAGCTGGGACTACAGGCACGCACCAACGCGCCCAGCTAATTTTTTTGTATTTTTAGTAGAGATGGAGTTTCACCATGTTGGCCAGGATGGTTTCGATCTTTTGACCTCATGATCCACCCACCTCGGCCTCCCAAAGTGCTGGGATTACAGGTGTGAGCCACCACACCTGGCCCCAGTCCCCTCTTAAGGAGTGGGGAATTATGCTCCACTTCCTTGAGGGGGGAGTGTCTGTACAGCTTATCTGGAATTTTTCCGTGGGGGAAATTTGTCTATTCTCCCACAAGTATTTATTTACGCAATCATTTATTTGTACAAATATAGTCTCAAAGATATTTATCTCATGCTTAGAGTGATAAGCCAATATTACTTTATTTCTTTTAGTGCTAAAATTGTTCAGGCTTTTTTGCCTTTGGAAGCTCAATTACTTCCTATGTCCCTTGTATCCCTTTGACATGCCTTTAACAATGTGGGGGTTTTTGTTAGGGGAACTCTCTTGCTTTCTGCCACTGCAAGATGCTCCAGGATCATCTTGTATATTTCTTCTGCCAGTCATAGATTCAGTCATTTTTCAAAGTAGTAGAATGGATTTTAAGACAGAAATAGGTGAATTCAAATCCTGGCTTCACACTTACTTGACTATGACCTTGGGTAAATTATTTAGCATTTTTAAGATTCCATTTCCTCACTTGTGAAATGAGAACACTACTAACTTCCAAGGGTTATTATTCGTCTAAATTAGAAAATAAATGTAAAATCCTGGTTCCTAACACTGCATTTTAAAAAATTAATTCTCTTCCGTTCCTTCTTCTTTATCACCAGTCAGCAGAGCAACCTAATTCTTCTTTGCTAGTAACCTCCCCGAATCGCTACCTATCTGTCTTCTACCAATTGAGGAAGCTTCCAGTTCCCCTTACTTGGAAAAGTCACTTCAGTTACTAATTACAGTCTAGAAATGCCTCGTTTTGTGACTAAACTCACACTTAAACACAAACATATATACATACACTCACAATGCACACACACTCATGTTGTGTCACTTCCCATATGTGTGAGATCTTTCTAAGCTAACACGTCCTTAGTATGAAAAACATTTTATATGAAATGCATAATAGCAGTAATTTTGAGATGCTAGTATCTCAGATGGTTAATTTAGAGAAAAAAGAAAAATATTTATCAAAATGGGTAGTTACCATAACAACTGCATGCAAGCTTTTTTCCATCATTTCATTATTATTTTAACATTTCAGTTTCCATGACAACCAAAGGCAGTTAGCATTATCTCTAAATATACTCCACAGTTATTTTTTTTTTCTTCAATGAATCAAGACCTTTCATTGTATACTAAAGAGATCAAGGCTATCTGCATGAAATTAATGTAAAATCTATCAAAGACAACCCTCTTTCATAAAAAAATGAGCAAATTCAAATACAGTAACATTGTGGATATTGTTCATATTTTTCTTTTAATCATGTTTATCAAGGAGTTCTAAGAAAATATATCAGAAATGACCAGAGGAAATTTGTCTACATTTCTAGCACAGATTATGAGCTAAAGAAAGAAACGTTTAGCTCAGAGAGTCAGACCTCATCCTGTGTTGCTATTAGCTTGTAGTTTTATAGCACATCTTACATTTTAGTCACTTAGTGACATGAAGTACACAACTCTGGTCCCAGTGTAGTTCAGGTATCTGCAAAGGCTTTTATATAAGTGAACCTATTTCTGTTGAAGCTGAATTTGTAACTTCATTTTTTCCCACAAACAGTACTATTCCTACTGTTCTTTCTCTTTTATTGCTTCTTCCTTCTTTCTTTTTCTATTCTCCTTTCCTTTCCTCCATCTTCTGCTTTCCTCTCTTGACCTACCGACCCCTATGTCTTATGGTAGTTAGTGGTAATAGTAACAGTAGTAAGGCAGGTCAAGGATGAGAGATGTTCAGTAAACACCTTTTTGGGGTCAAAATGCTACTTGGGAAAAAAATCCCAACCAAAATTTTTTGGGCGTTTAAATACAAGTGCTTTAGGGGAAGAAAACTCTAAAGTGGTGCCTCAGTGTCTAACTCTTTTCTTCCTTCATTTAGAGAATTATTTAACATTAAGTGTCATTGTGAGAAGGAGACTGTAGTGTACTCGTAAGTATACAAAAAGCATATGGCTCTAATTCAACAATTGTAAAATACAGATAATTATTATTCTGTATCCATTTTTGTTCAGGTATGTCCTCAGTAGATATACCGGAAAGGTCACTATAAAAATGGATCTAAATTATATATTTTTAAAGATCCTGTAGTTGTTAATTTGCCTGGGGCCAACTTAATGCTAATCAACATAATAATACCACACGATACTATCATTTTCTGAGCCTTTTTATAACCCATGCTTTGTAATATCAAGGTTAATATAGCCGGGCACGGTGGCTCATGCCTGTAATCCCAGCACTTTGGGAGGCCGAGGCAGGTGGATCGCCTGGGTCAGGAGTTCAAGACCAGCCTGACCAACATAGTGAAACCCTGACTCTACTAAAAAATACAAAAAAATTAGCTGGGTATGGTGGCAGGCACCTGTAATCCCAGCTACTAGGGAGGCTGAGGCAGGAGAATCACCTGAACCCCGGAGGCGGAGGTTGCAGTGAGCCAAGATTATGCCATTGCACTCCAGCCTGGGCAACGAGTGAGAAATTCCGTCTCAAAAAATAAAAAATAAAAAATGGTTAATATTAGGAGCCAAACAAACATGGCCCAATTCTACAGCTCAATTATTTTTTACTGTTGTCAGCTTTACCTTTATACCAAGGTCCTCAGTTAGTCATTCATATTTCACTTTGAGTGTTCCTCAGAAAAATATTTTCTGTGGGATAGGTCTTATCCATTTACCTTGCTTTTACTTTTAATTTAAGAACATGGATGGAAAATATTTAATTACGATAGAAAGTACATAAACTTAGGAAACTGCAGAAAATGTATCAAACTTCAAAGTTTATATATTATTGCAAGGATATTATTGCAGCTGCATAAAATAAAAACTCAAAACAGCGGTGATTTAAATAAGACAGAAGCATTTTATACCATCATATAATAGTATGTTATAAAGGCTGTACTACATGTGGTCAATTAAGGCTCCCATTGCTTTGCCTTTCCTGGGATGTCATTGTTGTCCAATGTTTCAGAATGTCTTGCCACCATGTTTGCATTCCAAGCAACATGATGGAGGCAGGGTGGGAGAAAGGTAGGACCCTCCTGTTTAGAACATGAGTTAGAAGTTCTACCCTTCACTTCTGCTAAGAACCTATTGTCCAGAACTTAGTCTCATAACCACACCTCCTAAGAAGAGCAGGGGTGCTAGTAAATGGGTCTGGTTTGTCATATGACAGCTAAAAATAAATGATTTTATTCTTACAAGGATATTGAGAGACAACTGCCTATCTCTGTCAATCTCCCCTTCTCACTAGAAAGTTGTTTGTGTGTATGACTGATTTCACCAAATCCAAAGGTGACATAGAGGGAAGTGAGATAGAAGTGTGGCTTGAAATTTTTTACTGCTTTGAAAGATGAAGCCTGAGACATTTACTCCTAGAGGGTGCCCTCATCATCTACTGCTCAGGAATCATTAATCTGCTCCTCACTTACCTGGCATGTCCCCCCTGCCCCCCCAAAAAAACACCATTTTGCTCCACCAAAGCTGTCATTTTTAAACTTTTCCCGCTCACTGTTTCAGGGAGCAGCATTTTCCAATTCTTTATAGCTTTCACAGAACGGAGGTTATTTATTTCCTTTTCCAAAGGCATTAACTGTGGTTACCATGGTCTGCTTGTTTCTTTACTGGATTTTTTTCATTTAAATATTTTCTTTTCTCCAATCTTCTTTCTCTTTCCTTCTCCTCCTTTTCCCCATCTTCCACTCTTACTCTCTCTCTCTCTCTCTCTCGCTCTCACACACCCACACCCACACACACACACACTCCCCTCTAGTTGTTAATGAGGGTAGTTACAATTTTCACTTTTATATTGTTAAATGACTCTAGATGGCGAGGGGAGGGGTCGGCAGAAAGAATCATTGGCCATTTGTAATTCAACAAACCTGGCATGAGTCCTGGAGTTGCCCACAAGTGAAATGTTGAGTAATGAGAATTTAATTTTCTCCATTCCTATTCTCTTTTGTACATTCTTAACAACCCTAAACATTATTTCAGCCCATTTGCTGTCAGGTGAGAAGGTATGAGAGTGATAGCTTAAAAGATGTCCATATTTGTAAATTCCTTAAACTTAAATAAATATGGACTTATAAATTAGAAAAATTGGTCAGGAATAATATAACAGAGAAACAGATTAAGGCTTAACCACAGCTGCAGTTTTGCCCACCAAAATATGGAGGAAGAATTCCAAATACTCTGAGCTTTTAGGAGGGGCTTATCACAATCAAGAAGCTTTGATTTAGTACTTGAAATGATAGTGAAAGGTCCCTATGTTGGCGGTATCTGCTGGGAAAGTTGCTGTCTTCCACATATTTTTCCAGAGAAACCAGGCAGGAACTACAGAAGTATAGATTACTTTCAACATCAAAGTCACTTTTAGGCTTCCATACATAGCTTCCAGAAAGTTATTTTATTTCAACAATATCTACTTGGAATATTTTTAGTATGTCCAAGAAAATGTGATATCGACTTCTGAAAGAAAAAATGTAATTTTCCCATAAGACATAGGATTTATAAATATGTAACTCACATTTCAAAACAATTAAGTGCTTAAATAATTCTCCAAATTTACTACAAACAGTCTAAGGCACAGGCCAATATGATAACACATATAAGGTTGAAGGTTGGATATTCTAGAGGCAGAAGTGGAGTCAGGGATTAAAGTCCCCATGACTTCAAGTGGAAGTACAACAGAAATAGCTTTCAAAGGAATGAGGCAAACAAGAGCAAGCACGTAATCTCAGGTAGTCTAGTTTTGACCTGATCCATACAGGACTCTAGACTCTAACAGTTCTTACTCTAGAAGTCATGAAACTAGAGAGTGGGTTTTACCAATGCCAAGTATATTTCTTACATATTGGGCAACCAAGGAAATGTTGGATGGATCCACATCCCCAGTGGTCTTACAGTAAGACAAGCATGGGCAATAAGTATACTAGCTGACTCACCTATGCCTGCTTTATCAGGGGAGCCTCGATGAGGGTGCTCTGGGTCCCTGAGTATCAGAGTCAACTTAGACTCTAACCAATAACCCTTGAAATGGCCAATTAGTCCTTTTTTCTCTATGTATGGTTTTCAAAGTAAATAGCGGTAGGTCTTTTAGGGAAGGATAAGGTGAATCATTACTGTATATGCTTGCCTAGTTATTCTGTGGTCCTTCTTCATGGGTCTTGGCCAGTCCTTCAGTTAATAGTTTCTGGATCTAAGGTCAGTTTTTGAAAACTAGTCAAGGCATACTGACTTTCACAGGGCGCTGACCTAGCCTTCTGTCCTTCAGTTGACCCAAGTTTGGACACTTTTGATTATAAGAATTAAGCAATATCCTCATTGACTACCCAATCCGTTTTTTTCTCCAGATCTACTATGCTTTATTATCCGTATCTACATATCCTTGTGGCTGCTACTCCAGCCTTCCTGACCATAATGGTAAGTATGTCCACCATGTTTTAGGTATTTTAGAGTTGCTAAATGGCCTCTGTTATTAAATGGCCCAGCATCTATAGATACCATCAGCCCTGGCCTACAGAGATAGGCACGACCCAGCTTTTTATAGACATCAGCACCTCTCACCGGTGTATTATGTGTTGCTTTAGTAAATGGGGCGTCCCCCTGGGGCCCTTCTCAGGTATACAGTGAGCTGCTAGGTCTCCCAGTCTTATGTAGACGATATCACGCATGCTTCTCTGAACCTTTTGATTTCATCCTCCACCATATGCCATGACAGCTCCGAAATCCCTTTTGGAAGCCACTGTTGAGTCTCGCCGCAACAAATTAAAACTAGCCCCGAGGCACCTTTTCAGGTATTAAGTTCTATGACACAGGAGAGTTTTCCCGTATTGACAAACTCTTCCTTACTAGCTTTATTTTTGGCCCTCCTTGACCCAGTACCCTCATGTGTGACATCTGCAAGTTCAATTGCTATTGGTGACTAAGTTACATTTTTACTCAATTAGCACTAAGGATCTTAGGTATGAGGACTATGCTAAACATAACTATAATAGCTTATAAAATCGTAGCAGATAAAATCAATGTTGCCGTGAGGTTTTCTTTGTGTGTGTTCTCAAAAGTCTATTCAGAGTTCATTTGGATTAAAAATTAACCTCATTTTTTATGGTTATAAATTCAAAACCCTATTTTTAAATCTTTTAACTTTAGCATACAAGTCTTATTTTTCTATTTACAACTTAGCAAATTTAAATAATTGCCTTTAAGGGAACTTTGAATAATGTTTGGCTCATTTTATAAATTTTATTAAACACTCAAATATTTTAACCACATTTATAAACTTAATCATGGAAATTCCTATTTTGAATGACTGTAATTGACCTAGAAAACAAAACTTTTCAGATTATAGTACTAAATGATTCTCATAAATT
The DNA here is from genome assembly GCF_006542625.1 of Nomascus leucogenys. NCBI lineage: Eukaryota > Metazoa > Chordata > Mammalia > Primates > Hylobatidae > Nomascus > Nomascus leucogenys. Next base: position 52,503,528 of record NC_044399.1, read on the forward strand.
AAATAAACTTTGTAAGTACTGTGAATATAGAGTTATCTTAGATATTCCAAAACTGTGCATAAACCTAGTAAAATATTAACTTATTATAAATTTATATCAATTACTCAATTTTACATATTAAATTGGACTTATAAGGTTATCACATTAATACATCAAGTTCTATTAAAATGTAGAAGTACATGAAATGGCAAATATCTATTAGACATCTTTTTAAAATTAAAATAGTAATGCTAATATTTTTATTTTCTTAATTGTTTTGTATTTAATTCTAAATATCTTGGAGTAAACTACATATACCCAGTAAGGAAGAAAATTATCATCTCACTTAACTGGGGTTAGGTAACATCTTGAAGACAAGACAGAACTGTCAACTTCCAGGGAGATTTGTCTCAAAGCCTGGACAATCAGTAGTAGTCACTGTACCATTGGCTTTGACATTTCAAAACTGTTTAGTCATGTGGGTTACAGAGCCTACTTATTCTCAACTCTCAACTAGGTTGAATACTTTATTAAACTTTGCATTTCTGAGGAGTTTAAACAGATCTGAATGTTTTCCTACCTGATTCTAATGGCCTTATAATTTGATGAAATCCTAGGTTATGCGTAGTTTGGTTATTTTTTTTTCTTTAAGTTAAACACCATGATTGAGTCTTAGAAGCCTGCATTCCTGTGTGCTTAAGACTATACAAATCTTTTGTACATTTGAAATAATTCCCAGTAAATTTTGGATATTCCGCAGTTTTATCTGACTGCGGACACAATTTACAAAGTTCCTTTACAGACAAATAAAAGTTATAATGTACTATTTCACACTAAGAAAGAAATCAGTTCTTGATTTTCTGAAGATCGTGTTCCTACAAATTTTTCCAACCATCCATCCATTCATTCATCCCCTGAACATTTACCAATGTCCTCACTGCCGTGAAATGCCTTTTCTGTGAAGGAAATTAAGTAACTGAGAATTTATTGCCTCATGTTGAAGAGAAACATGTCAGAGAAGAAGCAGCCCTGCTTATTTCATCTACACAATGAGAATAATGATGAATTTTTTTTTGCACAAGGCTGAGGATACAGTCAACTTTGAATAAATGGCAGTGTAGGTACACTAGAGCACCACAGTTAGGACTGGACTGTGTTATGGAGGTATATTTCTGGAAAATGGGTATGAGGATCACCTCATCATTTCGTGAACACTCAGGAATATATTGAGGTTGTTTGTTGCTGGCTTGGTGATTGAGGTGAGTATAAAACATTGCAGATTCAATCTCACTGTGTTTTTAAATGATAGCAGAGCCTAGAGTATCATGGAATTCAGATATGGCCTGAAACAAAAGCAGTGTTCATTAAAAAATTTCCACTGAGTATTCACTACTCGACCATAACTCAGCATCATTCTGGATGCTGAGAATAATAAAGTGGAATGAAACACTTTTGTTTTCATTGGATAAAGAAAATGTGGTATGTATCTACAATGGAATATTACTCCACCATAAAAAGGAATAAAATTATTTTAGGCAGCAACTTGGATGGCCATTATCTTAAATGAAATAAGTCAGAAACAAAAAGTCAAATCTCAACATGTTCTCAAAGTAGAAGCTAAATAATGTGTAAACATGGATACAGAGTGTGGAATAATAGATACTGGAGACTTGAAAGGGTGGCAGGGTGGAAGGGGGGTGAGGAATGAGGAATTGCTTAGCAGGTACAATGCATACTATTCAGGTGATGCTTACACTAAAAGCACAGACTTCACCACTATGCAACATATCCATTAACAAAACTGTACTTGTACCCCCTAAATTTATGTCCAAAAAAAGTGAACAAAACAGGCAGAACAAATTTCTGCTGTCATAAATTTATACTCTACTCTACAGTCTCCGAACTACCAGAACAGAAGTGGGAGCTAGGAGAAATTTAAAAAAAAATCTGCCAAAAGTGAAAAGGAAGTTTCTCACGCTTGGCATAATCCCCACTCTACGCGAAAGGAATCAACAGTAGCCCATGTGTTTCTATGGTGACTCTGGACCATCTAGGAGAATCCTGTGTTGTTTCTTGCTTTATTTTACCTTAAAAATCCCAATTAATTTCCGTATATTTTCCACTGAAGAAAATTTATGAGAGTTTCATTGGGCACCTTTTCATTATTCCATTATAACAGTCACAGAGCAGTATCTAATATGAGGGAAAAATAATTAAGCTATATAACATAAATTGTTACTACACTATAATCTATATTGAATTGCACCTTACAACAAAGGTCTATGTCAACATCTGCTGCATTTTGAGGCATCTTGAACTGATCTGTTTGAATTTTACATAGTTTCTCTAAAGACTTTTATTTGAATGATTAAAGTCATCTGATGAAAGGCGACTGAACTGTGATGTATTTAATTATTTAATATTCCTTGAGGTTTATTCCAATGGATTAAGTGTCATAGGCTTGCCTAGCAGCAAGCCTTTCTCATGTAATCTTTACTCAACTTTGTTGATAAGTAGAGTGTTGTTACAGTTCTTACCAGCGTGATGGCAGACTCGTGTGGCTGATCCATAGAGTTTGCCTGTCTATGTTTTCCTGGAGAATTCACACAGTCTGTATGTTATGGATGTCATGTATATCATATTTTCCTTCTAAATTTCTATTATTTATAGTGACTCATCCCATTGTCCACTGCCTTTTCTTAGATGATTTTAAATCTCAAATTTTCATCAGTGAAAAAGCTTTGTTGCAAAGCTTTATCACGAACCCCACAAGCAAGATTTTTCCTGCCACATCAGAGTTGAAAATTTTCCCGCAGTGTTAACAGCAGTATTATAGCTCTGCAATCTAGGCAGGTAGTTTAATTTGTGAAGTTTGATCCTATCAGTGAATCAAATTGATTCGGTCCCAGGAGAAACAGTTTGTGAATGTTCACGGCAGCATTACTTGAAATCTCCAAAAACTGGATATAAGAGAAATGTTCATCAACAAGTGAATAGATAAACAAAATGCTGTATTTGTAGACAATGAAACATTACAGGAAAGAAATAGTGATGTAAACAACACGCTGGACAAACTGCACAAACATTATGCTAAGTCAAAGGAGAAAGAGAAAAAAAGAGTACAGTCATGTGCCTCATAATGTTTCACTCAATGATAAACCAACTATGTATCTAACAAACAGTGACCTCCTATTATAATGAAGCTAAAAAATTCCTATCACCTAGTGATTTCTTAGCTGTTGTAACACTGTAGGTTAATGCGTTACTCACCTGTTTGTGGTGATGCTGGCGTAAACAAACCTACTGTGCTGTCAATCATATAAAAGTATACTAATACAATTATGTAGTACAGTTCACAGTACTTGATAATGATAATAAACTACTATGTTACTGATTTATGTATTTACTTTTGTCTTAGTTCATTTTGTGTTGCTATAAAGGAATGACTGAGGCTGGGTAATTTATGAAGAAAAGAGGCTTATTTGGCTCACCTTTTTGCGGGCTGTACAAGAAGCATGGCACTGGCATCTGACTTCTGGTGAGGGCCTCAGGCTGCTTCTACTCATAAGAGAAGGTGAAGGGGACCCAGATGTGCAGAGATCACATGGCAAGAGAGGAAGCAAGAGAGAGAAGAGGCATTTGCCAGGCTCCTTTTAACAACCAGCTACCTGGGAGCTAATAGAGTAAGAACTCACTCAGCCCTGAGGGAGGGCGTTAATCTACTAATGAGATATCTGCCCCCATGACTCAAACACTTCTCATTAGGCTCCACCCCCTACATGAGATTTGGTAGGGACAGACAAATCATAGCTGCTATACTATACTATAATTTGTATTGTTATGATAGACCTCTTCTGCTATAAAAAAATGGAGTTAACTGCAAAACGGCCTCAGGCAGGTCCTTTAGAAGGTATTCCAGAAGAAGGCATTTTAATCAAAGGAGATGATGACTCCATGCAGGCCACTGCCCCTGAACACCTTCCTGTGGGACAACATGTGGAGATGAATGACAAATGAAAATATGGGAAGGTGATAAAGAATAGAATTTCAGTTTTCTAAATTTCCAATTCTTTTTTTTTTTTTCTTAAGACAGGGCCTCACTCTGTCACCCAGGCTGGAGTACAGGGCACTATATCAGCTCACTGCAACCTCCATCTCCTGGGTTCAAGCTATTCTGCCTCAGCCTCCTGAGTAACTGAGATTACAGATGCATGCCCCCATGCCCGGCTAATTTTTTGTATTTTTAGTAGAGATGGGATTTAACCATGTTGGCCAGGCTGGTCTTAAACTCCTGACCTCAAGTGATCTACCCACCTCAGCCTCCCAAGTGCTGGGATTACAGGTGTGAGCCACTGTGCCCAGCCTTAAATTTCCAATTCTTGAGTGACATGTGCCATCCCATCCCTGGCTTTTACAGTGCTCATGATGCTAACCATGCTTTCAAGAGGAAAGGGCAAACAACGCTAGATTTCCCCACAGCCTAGTGTGCCAGTGACAGCCAACAGCAACCCCTTCCCACTATCCAGAGTTTGAAACAATCATTGTAGCATTTGCCCCACTGACATATTAGATAGTGCCAGTAAAATTAACATTTTGAGTGGTAACTTTTTTTTTTAATTATACTTTAAGTTCTAGGGTACATGTGCACAACGTGCAGGTTAGTTACATAGGGTTTGCTGCACCCATCAACTCGTCATTTACATTAGGTATTTCTCCTAATGCTATCCCTCCCCCAGCCCCCTACCCCCTGACAGGCCCCAGTGTGTGATGTTCCCCTCCCTGTATCCATGTGTTCTCATTGTTCAACTCCCACTTATGAGTGAGAATATGCAGTGTTTGGTTTTCTCTTCTTGTGTTGCTTTGCTGAGAATGATGGTTTCCAGTTTCATGCATGTCCCTGCAAAGGACATGTACTCATCCTTTTATATGGCTGCATAGTATTCCATGGTGTATATGTGCCACATTTTCTTAATCCAGTCTATCACTGATAGACATTTGGGTTGGTTCCAAGTCTTCGCTATTGTGAATAGTGCCACAATAAACATACATGTGCATGTGTCTTTATAGCAGCATAATTTATAATCCTTTGGGTATATACCCAGTAATGGGATGGCTGGTCAAATGGTATTTCTAGTTCTAGATCCTTGAGGAATCGCCACACTGACTTCCACAATGGTTGAACTAGTTTACAGTCCCACCAACAGTGTAAAAGTGTTCCTATTTCTCCACATCCTCGCCAGCATCTGTTGTTTCCTGACATTTTATTGATCTCCATTCTAACTGGTGTGAGATGGTATCTCATTGTGGTTCGGATTTGCATTTCTCTGATGACCAGTGATGATGAGCATTTTTTCATGTGTCTGTTGGCTGCATAAATGTCTTCTTTTGGCAGTGTCTATTCATATCCTTTGCCCATTGTTTGATGGGGTTGTTTTTTTCTTGTAAATTTGTTTAAGTTCTTTTTAGATTCTGGATATTAGCGCTTTGCCAGATGGGTAGATTGCAAAATTTTTCTCCCATTCTGTCGGCTGAGTGGCAGCTTTTTAGAAAATACAAAAGTTAGTCACATGAAGAAATTAGAGGTTCCTGTCAGAGCCTAGAGCTGAGTGTGGGTTACTTTTCCAGCAGAGCTCCAGAACAAATTCAAATCATCTCCTGGGCAATTCTCTAAGGACAAGTGCTGCACCTGGAAAATTTTTGGAGCTCTCGTAAAAAAGGGAATGTTTAAGAGAGGGTACAGTCACTTACTGTGCAGCTGGAAACTTCCTACAGCTGATATATACAGATGTAACAAATTTCCTAAATGTCCACTGGGTTAAAATAATAGAATATCTTCTCATTGAGATATGTGTTGTTTGAATTGCTGGCCTGCTTTTACAAACCCATGAAGAGAAAAATTAACTCAATGTTCTTTTTGCCTCCCCTGGATGCCAGTGTTCATCCCAAACACAGATGAATTGCTCTTTCATCTCCTTTAGGTTCTTGTTAAAATATGACCTTCTCGGCAAAACATTTCTCACCTCATTTTTAACACTGAATCATACCACAATCTACACCCCTACCACACACGTGCACAAACACGTACATGCACACACACACACCATATTCCCTATGCCCCTTCTGTTTTATATTTTGTTGACCATATGAAAAACTTTGTATTTTACTCCTTTATTTATTTTCTATCTTCCCCCTTCCTTCCACCAACTTCCACAAGATTATTTTCTCACTTCTTTTATTCTGTATTCCTAAGGCTTGGAAGAGTTCCTGATATACAGTAGGCATTAATTCAATATTACTGAATAAATGAATGACTATTATAGAGAAAGAAACAGGATAGGTCTCCAATACATAGATTAGAGCTCAATTCTTTAACAGACTGGCAAAAGTAAGCAGGGAAAATTTTCCTTACATTTTGATAGGATTTGATTCTCCATGAGACTCAATGAACAGAGCATCTCGAATTCTACACCCCAATAATTGCAATGATAATTTTCCAAACTATTCCAGTTATTATTGTATGAGATATTGACATGTGTTACTTATTAAAAAGGTAGCTATGGACAAGTACATTACATATATAATGTATTATACATATAATATATACATATATATATACTTCCATATATATATATATACACACACATATATATACATATACATATATATATACATATACTTGGGGTCTTCCTAGTTGCCCAGTCTGAAGTGGAGGGGAATCCCTATCTTATGCCTACTTTTGCCTACTTTATGCTTACTTATAAATGTAATATATATTACATTTATTTCCTAGAAAAACATAAAACACCGTATTTTATTAAAAGCTCTGAGAAACCCTGCAATAAATTCAAATGTAAACATGCACATCAAAAAGTTTTAATTTTGTTTAGCACACTTTCCCAAATTTATTGGACGACAGTGCCCCTTCTACTTTGAAATATCTGTTAAAATCTCATTGGAGAGTCAATGGAATATTTAGGACATTCTAGCATATTTAACCTATTCTTCATCTCTGAGGGAAAAAAAAAACCTATATTGGTCATTAAAGGCTCAGAAGGTATAATACCAATCATGTTATTCTGAAAAGAGTTGCTTAAGAATTAAATTTGGCCGAATAAGATGTGAATCATAATAATGGATGAAACAGAGAAGACAAGTATTTTACAGAAACAGTATGAGGTACGGATTTATGCTTAAGATTAGGAAGGAAATTATATAGACTTAGGGCTAAGTCCACGTAAATTCAGGGACATTAATCCTCCATTTGGTATGATAGAGATGCCTATCATGCATACCAAAATTAATTATTAAATATGAATTAGAACATAACAATAAAAAATAAGATGAATAAGAAGGAGAATATTTTTAAAAATTCGGGCTAAATCTTTCCAAGCAGAATACTATGGCTAGAAGACTAATAAAAGAAAGTCACAGGTGTAATGGACATACGCCCATTATACCTAAATATTAGACATGAAAACGTCACAAAAACAAAATGTAAAGAGAAACATCAAGTTTTCAAAATATTTACAACAAATACAACAAAGGGTTATGTCTTTAACTTAGAATTTTTACAAGTTAATAAGAATGAAGACAAAAACTCTTGATTCCGTGACGTTCCTCATAAAAGCAACACAGGTAAGCATTAAGCTTTTGAAAAGAGACTTCACTTTGGGAGGCCGAGGCGGGCGGATCACGCGAGGTCAGGAGATTGAGATCAACCTGGCTAACACAGTGAAACCCCGTCTCTACTAAAAAATACAAAATATTACCCAGGCGTGTTGGCGGGCGCCTGTGGTCCCAGCTACTCGGGAGGCTGAGGCAGGAGAATGGTGTGAACCCGGGAGGCGGAGCTGGCAGTGAGCCGAGATCCCGCCACTGCACTCCAGCCTGGGGGACAGAGCGACACTCCGTCTCAAAAAAAAAAAGAAAGAAAAGAAAAGAGACTTAAATTCTTTTAATCGGCATCCATCAATTTGTCAAAATTAACAAGTTCAATCATTCTTAGATTCAGCAAGTGTTTGGGGAAATAGGCACTCCCACATATAATACTGTTTGGAGTGTCTTTCTCTCTCAATAAGGATTGGAGTTGAAACTATTGCACTCCGGGAAATTTACCCAAAAGAAAGGGCTAGAAATATACAAAATGACATTTCCTTATTCAATGGAGCCTTTTGTTTAAATTGAAAAAAATAATTGTTAACAGTTAAAATGTGAGAGGATTTGTAGCATAGTTAAAAGAATATGAGCTTCGGAATCAGGACCCAGCTATACTGAATAATGAGATATTGGATGGTGTCTCAACTTCCCCATGTCTTAGTATCTCCTGTGACATAAAAAAGATCCTAATAGTAGACATTACATAAGGCTCCCCAACAGTTAAACTACTTAATATATATAAAATGCTTTTTCCATTGCTGTAACATAACAGATGCACAAATAGTTGTGTGCATACACACACGATATACCGATTCAATGTTATATTCAATATTATATAGCTCTTTAAACAAATGACACAAATCATGCTTTGACATGTAAAATGTTCATGATGTATTGATAAGTAAAAATCAATGAGGTCCACTACATACTATATTACATTTCATATTTAGATCATATGCCCAGCTATATATTATGTACTATATCATAAAAAATACTTATCAAACTATTAGCAATGATTATCTCAGGGTAACCGGGGAAGTAGTATGTCAAGGAAAAGGAACAGAAAAAAAGAGGAGAATTTCCTTTTCTACTTTATACATTTTATAATGTTTAAATATTTTGCAACAAATGTGTATTGCTTTTATAAAATAGCTACAACAACAAAAATCCCTATTGTAAAAAAACGATTAACACCAAAGAAGACTATATGATGTATCTTCATCTCACTCTGAAGCTTCCCCTGTGAATTCAGGCAGGGCACGTTATTGATGTTGTTCAACTTCTACATTTCAGATTTTTAAAAATATGTTTTACAGCATTTACCCCTGTACTCAAAGTTAGGTATGCCTGGGTTTCATAGATCCCCACCTATTAATCTTTTTGTTAAAAGAAAACTCTCAATAATTTATTTTTCAATCTTGAGAGCCAAATTCCCCATGACTTAATTAATACTATTACAGGATTAGAATAAGATTTCATAATGAACTCAGAGGATGCCATTTAAAAATCATTTTTTAAAACTCTTCTGGATTTGAAAATAAAATGCTGAGTTGAGACACAAAGAGCAAGCTAATCTCAAATCAGAGGTTAATCCTAGGATTTTGCATTTTAATAATTTTGTATATAATTTCATCATTTGAAAGGAAAGACTTAAACACTGTTTCCAGGTTTGTTTAAATAATCTCTCACTGCAACAATTCACTGGAATTTAATTACAACCTAGATGGTGATTCTCTCCTGCCAGGCTTTGAAAACTAGTATAGACTCATGCAACGTTCATTTTAAACTGGCGTGCAACTCCAAGAGTGTCTGCACCAATGATGAAGGTGGAGAAAGACACCAGATTGCATGAAGAAAGACACCTGGTCATTTTGTTACACCAAAAAGAGTAGCTCTATGAAAACATCTTGTGGGGATAATTTTCTAGCTGAAAAGAAAGAGTAACATTAATTTATTCTGGAGCTAGACCATTTCTGGAGTTCAGGGAATCAGAAACCTGTTATTTTCACAATTTTTTTTTGACAAAAAATGTTTTAATGCAGTGAAACCTCTCATATGGATGTATTTAGAATAGAGCAAGATTGAAAGCAAACACTATATTGGAAATGTACCCTTGAAATATTTTTGAATAAAAAATTGCTATTTCATACCTGAAGAAATGGCCTATTGTATGCTACTAAACAAAATAAATAATCTGAAGCCACTAAACTAATGTTTTTTCCTGTAACTACAGGATTTAATAAGAATTTACTAAATTTCCTTCAATTCATTCTCTATCTTCTAAATATGATGCAAACACTTGATCAAAATACTATATATATTAGCCCTTTGCAGAGAGTTGAAATGTATACAGAATCTTCTTGAGTATGTGTCAGTACCTCTCCAATCCTAACCACCAGGTTCTCACACCTGGACCTCTGCAACGTCTTCTTCAATACTTATTTCCCGTAGTTTATTCTCAAAATGAATCCTTTAAAATTTAAATCGCATCGTGATACTCTCTTGCACAAAATCTCACAATGACTCCTCCTTCCCAATCACACCTAGAATAAATCCAAAGACCACAGATGGCCTGTATAATCTGGCCTGTCTAGCACTCTCTTCTTCCTTTGCAAATCTTAGGAGGCACTGCTGTGCATCATGGAACTCAAACACACCACAATACTCTTTTAGACTGGAAAAGTCAACCCATAGGTATCTCTAGTGCTTACTCTCCTCTTCATTTAGTTATTTGCTTAAATGTCATCACAAAAGAGAGGTCTCTTCACACCACTCTGTAAAAATGAGGCCCACTATCATTCTTATCTTGGTGTTATGTCTGATTGTATATTATATAATTGCTTTAGAGGTTTTTTTTTTTTTTGCTATTTTTGTCTCTCACTATAAGGATATAAGCTCTCTAAAGTGTCACTTTTGACTGTTTATAACACCAGACACAAACTAGGTGCCCGATAAATAGCTGTTGAATAAATTAATAAAGATTTGAAAAGAAATAACTCAATGTTACTTTATTTTCCAGAGTGTGTGATCCTGTATCTTTAACATTTTTTCAAGCCCTTTCATCCAATATGATCAATCTATTTTTTTAACTTTTCTATATTCTTAAATAATGAAGCTCAGTGCTAGCCATTGGAAGGTTATGAGTAGTAGCATATGTAAGTTTAAATATGTTTAATGGGATAATATTTGATAGATTATCTGATAAATTTTCCTTTTCATGTAATTCTCATTAACCCATAAACATTTTATCTATATAGGAAGCAGCAGTATGTCCAAGGGTTATATCCCATGGAAAGAAAAATGTAGTAAGATATTGGAAGTTCATTTTAATGTTTGTGTTTAATATGTAACAATTGAAACTGGTAGTAGCAGAAATCAATTAGAGAAAAGACTATTTTAGTCTTGGGATCCTGGTTCTCATGTGTCAAAACTCTGCGGCCCTGAAGAACTGAGACATGTCATAATAATGATATCTTTTCAAATCATCTGGGTGAATGCAGGATGATATAAGAGCAAATATCTCCAACCCCATAGGAATTAGAGCCTCTGGTGAGATAAGGGAGAAGGGAGGAAAGAGAGAGGAAGAGGTTTAGAGTGAATCCAAGATAAACTCCGATGATTGGCACAAAAAGGGAGCTTTCTGCCTGTCCCAACCATGGGTGAGCATTAGGGTGAGGATGGAAAGGAAAACGATATACCCTAGAAATAAGGTTATGTATCCTGAAATGCAAGGTGCTTATGACTTTAATTTTCCAGAGGAAGCCCTGGTGGGTGGCATGTATTTTTGAAAAATCCCACTCCAAAGAATAAAGTAGGCTCACAGAGGTCCCACATGATGTAGTGTGGTACAGAAGGCAGGAAACAAACACAGGTTTGTTTATATGATTGAGCGGTACAAACGATGCCATATGGACTTTGAGAAGTGACCTGCTTTCATTTTGGTGAATAGTAGATATTAGTTTTAATACAGTCAAATTTATTGATATTTTCTTTTACGGTTAGTTCTTTTTGAACTTTATTTAAAATATTTTCTAATCCAAGGCCCTAGGGCATTTTCTCTATTATTTTTCTGGAAGTACTGTTGTTTTCCTTTGCATATTAAGATCTACAATGTAACTGAAATTTACTTTTTTGAATGGTACAAGATAGTAGTCTAATTTAATCTTTTTCACATAGGTTTCTAACTGTTCCAGTATCACTTATTATATTAGAGAGAACTGAAACGCTTAAAATATTCAGTATTTTGTCAAGGGAAGAGACTACCCTTGAAATATATATGAAACAAGAGTGAATAAAATGCATTATCTGCTATTTAAAGACGTGTGCTTGCAGGAACCAGAGCTCTGAACAAAGCAAGGACTTAATCTTATACAAGACTTTGAATAAGTATAGAGGTAAGTGACTCGCTGAATTTCACAGCTTCAACCAAATCTGATCTGTTATTGATTAACTTATTTCAGCCATGAGAATTTGAAGGAGAACCACTGCATGAAATTTAGGAACAGATTTTTGTTTTGGCCCTGAGGATAAGTCTTTATTGTTTGTACCAGTTGGATATAGAAATTTTTTATACTTACTTCCAAAGCTATGGTTTTATAGCTACCTCCTACCATAGGTTTTCTATTTGTCCTATTTGATCTAAGTTTCCCTTTCCCCTCTCCCGTAGATTATATTTGATTGACTGAGAAATTTTATTATTACCTATATCACCTTTGTTAGTTCAGAAGATATATATATACATATAAATATGTGTGTGTACATGCACACATATCTTATGCACATGCGTATGTATATATATTTATGCATATACATACTGTTCTTTTAGTGGTTACTCTGAGATTACAAAATGCTTCTTTAAATGATCAATTCTAATGTTATATAGCAAAAAGCTTACAACATTTTAACTATGTTTACCTTACTTGTCTTAGAGATTTATAGCTACGTGTCTTAAATCTATATTTTACATGCTATCATATGCTATAACTATCCTATAATACAATTAATATTCAGTCTAATTTACTCACATAGTTACCAGTCTCATGAAGCTTTATGACCTGCCAAACCTTTGACTTTCCTTTTGTGATAAGGACATCTTATTTAGTGTGAACTTAGTGATGATAAATTCACTGTTTTATGTTTTGTTTTGATCTGAAAATGTCTTGATTACATCATCATTATTGATGCATCTTTTTGTCTAAGTATAAAATCTAGGTTGAATTTTCTTTAAGAAATTCAAAGGTAACACCCCAATGTGTGTGTGTGTGAGAGAGAGAGAGAAAGAGAGAGAGAGAATGTGTGTGTGTTTGCTTGGTTTTTGGCTTTTTTACATGTTTCTATCAAGAAGTCAAAAAACAGTCTAATTTTGCTTCATTTTAGTGTAATCTCTCAATTCTCTCACTAAATTTAATATATTTTATCTTTCCTTGAATTTTCTGCAGTTTAGTTCTAAAGGGTTCAAAAGTAGATTTCTTTGTACTTTTCTTATTTGGGTTCATAAAGCTTCTTGAATCTCTGGCTTAATGTATTATTTTTGAAAACATAGTCATTGTTAAAATATCCCTTCTGTTCCATTCTCATTTCTTTTCTTCTGAAACTTATTTACACCAAATTAAAACTTATCACTGCATCTTTTGTCATCTCCTCTTTGTTTTTTGTATTTTTCATTTTTTGTCTCTGTTTTTCGTTCTGGATGTGTTTTCTTACAGATGTATCATTTCACTAATTCCATGTTCATTTGTCCTCAACCCATTATAAAACATATCCACTGAAACCTAGTTACTGATAATTTTTTTCGTGTCTTATGTATCTTACTGTATTGTGCTAAATATCTTTTGCACTTTTTCAATTCTGCCATCTTCTTTTTAAAAATAGTTTCCACTGAAATTCCCTAGCTTTTCTTTTCTCTCCTTGAACATGTAAATATATTTATATTAGAATCCTTCTCATGAAAAAATTCTTAATTGTCTGAAGTCTTGTTCTATTTTCTATTGTTTCTCTTGATTTTTATTCATCTTGTGTCATAGCATTGTGTGTTTAGTTATTCTTTATTGCATGTCAGACATTGTATTTTAAAAATTGCTTTTATAGATAATTTCAGGTTTAGAAAGGTGCTATATCTTTCCGGACAGAATATTTATTTGTTTTTGCCAGGTTCCTGGGAATACCAGAAATCTGAGGTCACTGTAACTCAATTTCAAGTGTTAGACGATTCAGTGCTAGGTTATATTCCCTGTGATGTCTATTCTATTTCTCAATCATCCTAATTCCTAGGAAGCAGAACTTTAGTGTCTCAAATGGAATAGTAGAGAGTTTATCAGATCCCTCCTATCACTGAGAAGCTCAAGACTTCAGCTTTTGTTCAGTTACCCCCACAAAACTGTCAAATATTTGTTTGACTTCTTGATCACTCATTTGGGAACTGAAAAATGTCCCTAGAGGAAAAGTATCTCTAGAGTCCAGGCTCACCACCATCTGTTTTGCTATTCTCTCTGGTTTTGGTCAAGGATTTCTCTACTATCAACTTTGTAATAGTTCAAGCTTACAATTTGTTTGTTAGTATACTTGTCTAGCTTACCTATTTGTACTACATATTCAAAATTACCCAATTTTCCAATACTAAAAATAAAAGGTGCTAGTTTGAAATGAGACAAACTTAGAAGCAGATGTCAGAGCTCCAGAGTAGTGAGATGTGACTAAGTAGTAAGATGTGACTGATAAGCAGTAAAAACTAGTCCCTCAATATTCCCCGAACAATCTCTTGATACACTATAAATCCTCAAGGGAAAAGAAATGAGGGAGAGATATCTTTTAAGTGATATAAATCTCTATTATCTAAGTTTATATGAATTGATTAATATTATTGGGATGGCACTACTATTGCAGGATATCATTTAAAAAGAAAATAAAATTAGTCATTTAGGGCACTAGCAAACATATCTGGGCCCTAATCTACGCCTATAATATAGCCATCTCTATCAAACTTTAGGTGCGACCTCTGTTGTTACCCAGAATTGACCATGATGTTCATAAAATGTTTAATTTCTTTCCGGATGATATTCTAACAAGCTTAACTCTGTATAAAGGTAGAAAATGTATTACAAGTCCTTAATAAAGTTTGCAATAATTACAGGCTCTAGTTATTGAATCTTCTACATGTTAAGGACTGTACTAAGATGTTTTAGGTTCAAACCTAGGTTGTGTAGGTTCAAATCCTAGTTCTGTCTCTTACAACCTATGTGACCTTATTAAAGTTACTTAATCTCCAGATAGCTCAGTTTCCTTACCCGTAAAATTGGAATAATAATAACTCTTACTTCAAAACATTGATTTAACAACTGGTAGTTATAAATTATTCAATAAATGTCAGCTATTGTTAGCTCTAAAACTAAAATAAATCTTCTAGATTGATATTATTATTTTTATTTTTAAGGAAATAGACTGAAGGATGATAAGTGACTTGTCCAAAGTTACAAAATAAGCAGTAAAACCTAGAAATAAGCCTGCGTTTGTCAGGTTCTGACAAATGTAGTATATTTACTTCATTACAATAATCCTGTTTCTATCTCACCATATGGCCTGGTTTTTTTATTTGACTGAGATAAAGACCATAACATTGAATATATCAAATTCCGTCCCTCAACACCCAAATCTCTATATAATTTTATCCTTTCCCTTGTCTCTTTATTTTGTTGACTAAATCATGTGTCTTATTTTTTACTTTTCTTCTCCATTGGATTCTTATGTTTCTGAGATGGAGTTTCGCTCTTATTGCCCAGGCTGGAGTGCAATGGTGTGATCTCGGCTCACTGCAATCTCTGCCTCCCGGGTTCAAGCAATTCCCAGCCTCAGCCTCCCGAGTAGCTGGGATTACAGGCATGCGCCACCACACCCAGCTAATTTTGTATTTTTAGTAGAGACGGGGTTTTTCCATGTTGGGAAGGCTGGTCTTGAACTCCCTACCTCAAGTGATCCGCCTGCCTCTGCCTCCCAAAGTGCTGGGATTACAGGAGTGAGCCACTGCACCCGGCCCTCCATTGGATTCTTCTTACCCATAAAAATATTTGTCTTCTTCATTCCAAAACAATAAAATATACATAAACTCTCATTTCTTTACGAAGCTCTCCTATTCTCTCCCTTTCATATCCAGTCTTTGAAAAATTTAATATTATTCATTGCCCCAAAGCACCTATCCACCAGTAACTCCTTTTTGATTTAGCCTCCATTACTGCTATTGAATGGAAACTGCTCTCTAACACTGAATTTCCAAGTCAGCTGTTGTTGCTCCATCATCTACCTTTGACCTTCCTGCAAGGATTTTTTTGTTTTTGTTTTGCTTTTGAGATGGAGTTTCACTCTTGTTACCCAAGCTGGAGTGCAATGGCATGATCTCAGCTCCCTGCAACCTCCGCCTCCCAGGTTCAAGCGATTCTCCTGCCTCAGCCTCCCAAGTATCTGGGATTACAGGTGCCCACCACCACGCCCGGCTAATTTTTGTATTTTTAGTAGAGACGGGGTTTCACCATGTTGGCCAGGCTGGTCTCGAACTCCTGACCTCAGGTGATCTGCCCGCCTTGGCCTCTCAAACTGCTGGGATTGCAGGTGTGAAACACCATGCCCAGCCCCTGCAAGGTTTTATAGTTACTAAACCCTCTTGACCATTCCATTAGTTTTTGTGGCCCTGAAGAATCTAAGATCTCCAACTATGTCAACTATTTATCAATGATTAATTTTAAAAATCTAACAATTCCCCATACTCTAACTTCTCCCATCTCTCTGAACTGAGTATTTTTTCTCTCTGAATTTGTGGTCACATCCACTTATAAACCTTGACCATAAATTATGTAGATGTTTCTAAAACCTTATTTTTGGGCCTACAGTTCCACCCAAATCTAGGCACATTTGAACTTCTTAGAGAATTTGTGTATGTGTCTCCAACCTCAATATAAATCACTTCAGTTTACAAACTGTGATTAAGAAGTGGGAGTAGAATCTAGGCTTTTTCCAACAACCTTCATCCTCACTTGTCCAGCTTTCTTCTACTCTGTTAGTATACTGAAATTGAGAAACATTTTGCCTAGACCTGAAGTAAAAGTGCATTATCTAAATGAGAATGCTTTAAAGACCATAAGGATACTTCATTATTTTTAATTTATGTTTGTAAATTTGCCAAGTTTGAAGACACTTCCTCTTTCTATTCTGACATCAGCATAGAAGAAAAAAATAGCTATTATACATGTATTATTCTATATCATGATTTTCCATGACTTATCCATTATCAAGCTTACCCTTTTTATCCCCCTACCTCCACCATGGTATGCTGTTAGATACTTAACAACAAGCTCTCCATGGATAGGGTGAGGCAGGGGGCCCTGACTTGTGGAATATTCTTATTTTTGTGGTCTGCATAATCCTCCAAAGCCTATTGAAAGTGAACAATGTAACATCACTAATCACAGACTTGGAAATGAAGACAAGCAGCTTTTGTGAGCCAACACAAGTCAGCTCCTGTACAGCACTGACTCCCAGGAAGCAACTTCTATGCCTTCATATTTTCCTTTTAGGTATTTGTTTCCAAGAAATTAGGAAACTTCATAGCAACAGTTGAATTGTTATAATTTCCTGTAACAATAAAAATCTCCCCAAATAATAATATCATTGTCTGGGGAAGGAAACAATGGGGTTCTTATCATTAATTAATTATTCAGAAATATTTCTTAAATGTTTACTTTGGGGTAGGTAACGTAGAAATACATGTAAGAAAGACAGGCAAGATGCTGCTCCAAAGAGCTTATATTCTTGTTGGGGGACAACAAACAAACAACAGCAACAAAAATAAACAATATAGTTTCTCATATAAAATTGGCTATGTATAAAATAGAGTGGTGAAATTGGAGTGTAGAAGTAGTTAATATCTAATATAATCATGCTTATCCTTCTATTTTCTCAACTCTAAAGGTTTTATTTAGTAAAAACACAATGCCCTAACTTACTATGTGTAATTAGGGAAACAACTCATTTTACTTGTTCTATGAAGTTTGATGCCATTTTCAGAACTTTCAGAATTCAACTGACCAAAATATAAATGGTTGAATTTAGTGGCATACATAAAGTAAACATGCATATTCTTCCTCTTCCTCCTTTTGCAGTGCCAGAGGGAAAGGATGTTGTTAGAGGCATAAGATCATTGACCTTTAATATTGAAAGGAAATGAGGATATGAAAAGTCATTTATTTTATGGCTTGAGTGCACCTTAGGCTCTTTTTTGCCTTTTACAGATTATTTCTAAAAATATTTGCAGAAATATCCATTATGCCATCGACAAGACTTGAATTAGTAATAGAATCATAATTTATCATTGAACAACATTAAGCAATTATGTTGAAACAACTGCCAATTAGTTTCCACATAATATCATCCCAGATAAATGATTACAGTCTTTAATTCTTGATGCAATTACTATACACAAATAGTGAAATATTTACTTATCCAAATGATAAGCATTCATACATATATTAGAAATCAAAGGCATGAGTTATGTTTGTATTCTGTATTTTGCAGATATTTTTCATTATAGCTTAAGGGGAGTATGAGAATATTTTCTTATTTAGATAGCCACATTTTGCACAGCTCTCCTTCAACTTCAAGATCTTTTTCAGGTAACTGGCTTGGGAATGTAAGTGCATGCATTATTATTTTTATTACCACATTATTCATTTATATAGCATCGTTCTACCTCAAGGATCTCAAGGTGATTTACAAACATTAATTGCCAAATACTCATAGTGTTCCTTTGAGATATGTGTACCTGAAGTTGTGCTAATTAAAAATTATAATCAAATCCCTATAATACATGCACACACACTCACACACATACAAAACTTATTTATAGCATAACTCCTTTTAGGCTCTGGAAATTTACCTGTTTGGGAGTAAATAACAGGAAAACAATGGCAGCAAGATGTCTGGCCAGCATGGCAGTAGGGTCCATGAGAATCTGGTCCTTCTCTTTGAAGTGATTCACCTCTGTGGAAAAACAAAAATGAGAGACTATGAAGGTAAAGCTAGGAAAATATTGATAATACCAATACAATTCTAACTTCAGGCCTTCTGGGATGGAAGGAAAATTCCATCTCATTCATTACTGAAATTCCTTCTCTGTTCTAGTATTGAATTCCAATCTCAAAGGCTCATGTGACATTCAAAGGATGAATTTCTAATATCTGGTCTCTCTGGGATAGGCTTGGCTTCCTCGCTTGTGTTGGTTCACTGCAGTCAAGTGACCTTCTGCTTCTACGCCATGTGCCTATCACAATGCCTATTTGACCTACTAATAAGTCAGTATCTTTAAGTTCTGGCCACTTCATTGGAGTTCTTCCATAAGGAATATCAAAAAAGCTAATATTTGATTTTAGAAAAAAAAAAGAAGTAAATCTGATGAACCGCTAGTGATATGTGATCACGATTTTAAAAAACAGAGTAGAACCTAATTTGGTCCTACTCTATCAAGAATTTAAAAAAGCATCATCTATAGATCAGACATTTAAAAAGGTAACAGGATAATATAAACAATTTTCTTGATAACTAAACTTTTGGATGAAATAAATCTTAGAAAATATAATTTATAAAACAAAACAAAAAAATAGAAAAACCTATATATTCCTTTAACTATTAAAAACATTGATTTGATAATTCCAGGGAAGTGAAATTAGTGAAGCAGTTCACCTGCTTCTGAGTTATCCCTTACTAAATATATCATTCATTTCCCTGATTTTTTCTCTTTTGTAAATAAGAAAGTTGAACTATATTACTGTTTTGCAAATAAAACTCCACACTAATCATTTTCACTAGCAAATTCTGCGAAACATGTAAGGAAGAAACAGCACCAATGCTACGTACACTTTTCCAAAACTAGAAAAAGTGGGTACAGTCTTCAACTTTTTATGAGGACATCATAATCTTGATAACAAAACACAAAAGGAACAGTACAAGAAAGAAAAATCACAGGTCCAGTTCACTCAAGAACATAAATGCAAACAAACTAAACAAAATAGTAACTATATTAAAACTATTTCAATAAGAAATATATCATAAACAAGATTTATTTCAGATATGAAATGTTGATTGAAAATTAGACAATCATTGTACTCTACCCTTTTAACAGAGTAAAGAAGAACAATCATGTGCTTATCTCAATAGACAAAGAAAAAGTTTAATGAAATTTAACATCAATCTATGATTCAAAAAGAACATCCTGGTAAATTAAGAATGGAAGGGACATTTTGGTTAATGTCATACTTTCTCTGAGATCAGAAACAAGATACATATACATGATGGAATACTATGTAGCCATAAAAAAGAATGAGATCATGTTCTTTGCAGAGACATGCATGGATCTGAGGGCCGTTATCATTAGCAAACTAACACAGAAACAGAAAACCAAATACCACGTGTATAGCTCACTTATAAGCAGGAGCTAAATGATGAGAACACATGGACACATAGAGGTGAATAACACATACTGGGGCCTATTGGAGGGTGGAGGGTGGGAGGAGGGAGAGGATCAGGAAAAATAACTAATGGGTACTAGGCTTAATACCTGGGTGATGAAATAATCTGTACAACAAACCCCCATGACACAAGTTTACCTTTGTAACAAACCTGCACATGTACCCCTGAACTCAAAAGTTGTTTTTTTTTTTTAAATAAACAAGATACGGATATTTATTCTCACCACTTGAATTCAATACTTTTTTAAAAAGCTAGGCTGGGCATGGTGACTCACCCCTGTAATCCCAAAACTTTGGGAGGCCAAGACAGGTGAACTGCTTGAGCTCAGGAGTTCAAGACCAGCGTGGGCAACATGGCAAGACTCCATCTCTACCAAAAATACAAAAAAATTAGCAGGGCATGGTGGTGTGCACCTCTGGTTCCAGCTACTAGAGAGGCTGAGGTGGGAGAATTGCTTGAGCCTGGGGGAGTGGAGGTTGCAGTGAGCTGAGATAGCACCACAGCACTGAAGCCTGGATGACAGAGCAAGACCCTATCTCAAAAACACACAAAATAAATAAATAAATAAATACATACATAAATAAAATAAAAAATAAAAAGCGAGACACTAATAAACACATGCACGTGCATGCACACACATACCAAAAGTCAGGACAGTAGTTGCCTTCAGGGAGGTAGAAAGACATAAATTAAAAATCAGTAAGATTGGTCATGTTTACTTTACAACTATGTCTATTTAATGTAACAGCAGTCAGGATAGTTTAATGCCTGTGATCATATCAATCAATACATTTTAATGCATTTACAAGATAATCATATAGCAACCCAAGGAACTGAATTTCAGGCAGAGGAGATAGAGACAAGAATGAAAAACAAAACAAAACAAAACAAACCTTAACTGACGGGCCGAATTCTAATCAGATGTAGGTGAATTCCGTGTGGCACGTGCCCTGTGGCTAGCACTTTCACCAGTGGGATGCTTTCATGGATTTTTCATTTCCCTCTACCTGTTGGGAAGCCCATTGTGAGAGGGACCTTCTTAAGTCTTGTCAAAAATGGTTACCTTTCTTGGTAACCATTTTCCATCAGGAAAATCACAAACCCGAGATAAAGAGCAACCTGACTCCACCGACCCTAGAAGTTCAGCCCCTTCCCAGTTTGCAGCTTCCTTTCTTTCTGGAGCCATGAGAAAGTTACTTGATCTCCATGGGCCTCAGTTTTCTCACCTTTAAAACAGGACTATCAATTGTTCCTAACTCAGAGGCTACTGTGAGGGCAACAATTAACATGTGTAAAGCATTTAGAATATCGCTTGGTATGTAATAAGTGCTCAGTAGGTGTTAGCTATTCTGATGACAATCATTAACACCTACGACAAAAACAGACTTACCCTTTTGGTCCCTAAACAACAATTATATCAGATTATAATCAATATATTGGGCTATTTGTTCTTGTGTGGGAGGCCAAGTCGAATGTCAGGCAATCCATGTGGAATCAAGTCAAGCACAGGCCGTTCCCTTCTCATTTCTTGCTTCCCCATAATGAAGCTCAAGCGTGAAGGCCTTACCTGCTGATTTTCCATCTGTGCCCTCCCATGGGAGGTGAAGAGCTCTCACAACAAAAGTTCTCTTTCTCTCTCTCTTTCCACCACTCACATGTTCTCATTTACACAGACATATGCATTTCTGTAATATGTGCAAGGCAAAATTTACAGACACAACCTGTTCAAGTATATCAAGAAAAGAAAATCTCCCCACACATTTGCAAAACCATTTTAGAGCCACGGTTATGCCTTGGTCATCCATGGGATTTATTTTACCAATTTTGATTTAGAATCTCACTCTAAAGAGCTACATTTTTAAACTATGTTTTCTTACGGAAAACTGAGAAGTACCTCTATCTCTGCATTATAAGATGAACCCTATAGGATATATTCAGATGTTAGATTTTTTCCATCAAAACAAAGAGACTATCTACTCCAAAAGTAAATTGGAGCACCAACCCCTTGTCAAGCAAAATGTGTTTTCAAGCCGGGCACGGTGGCTCACACCTGTAATCCCAGCACTTTGGGAGGCCGAGGCGGGCGGATCACGAGGTCAGGTGATCGAGACCATCCTGGCTAACATGGTGAAACCCTGTCTCTACTAAAAATACAAAAAAATTAGCCAGGTATAGTGGCAGGCGCCTGTAGTCCCAGCTACTCGGGAGGCTGAGGCAGGAGAAAGGCATGAACCCGGGAGGCGGAGCTTGCAGTGAGCTGAGATGGTGCCACTGCACTCCAGCCTAGGTGACAGAGCAAGATTCCATCTCAGAAAAAAAAAAAAGTGTTTTCAGCTTATAAATAACAATAATTACACACAACAAAACTTCAGCTTGCCCGAAGTCTCAATCAGGACTGTGAAATGAGAAAACCCAATAAGATATTCTTCAGAATCCCTTTTTGACACTTGCGTGATTCCACTTTTCAGATTTTTCCCCAAATTATTAAAGTATGAAAAATAAGCAGAAGAACCTGGGTATCAGTTCTTTGAGATTCCTACTAATTGTGAATCCTTGAGGATATGGACGAGAGTGATTGGCTGAGGAGCCCAGTGTGGTAGCCCCTTATACAGAAAAAAACAGGAAGCAGGTCACTTGTTACACTAATGGCCACTGTGCTGCTGGTGTGGGTGGCATCAGGTGTCATCCTGGAGACTTTGGAGAAGAAGGAAGGGTTGAAGATGAATTGTTACATGAAACTAGCACTCCAAAGTAAATGCCCAAATTTGATGCAAATAGAGAAAAGTGGTAGTTACATTCGTCCAGGAGTTTCTCCAGGTACGTTGAATTGTTCACTAAGCTCGCAGTTGTACCTACATGCTCACTAACCACTTCAGTAAGTTTCAGAATAATTAGGCGGGGCAGAGCTGTCTTGCTGGCTCTTTGGTTCTAATATAACTTTGCAGGGAACTTAAGTCAAGTCAGATATGATGATGTAGGAGAATGGATCCTAATTAAAACACAGTGGTAGTGTGCATGCCTCACTGGTATTCCTTGAAACTTTTTCAAGGTGAATGTGCCAACCCCAGGAAAAACAGAAAATAAAGCTCATTATCTCAGAAATGGGAAAAAGAATTTGCAAAAACAAAAAAGAGCTCCCTTTATCTTTCTTGCTTACACATTCTAGACAGACTCCCAGGGAATACTTACTTCCAAAATGCTTTCTTCTCTTTTTGTATCTTACTGTCACAGCATTCTGTTAATTCCTACAACTATAAATACTTTTCCAGGCGCAAGGCTTTTACAAATTGATAATTATTCTAACATTACTGAAGTTTTATAATGAAATTGCAGATAAAAGTATTCATATAAAAATAAATTGTATAAATGATAGAAAACATATAAATGTATAACATGTCTATATACAGATATAATCTCTCTTGTACAGCACATGATAACTGATGTTTATCTTGAAGGCTACATTTGACTCAGGCTGAAGACAAAATCCTGTCAGTAGAAAAGTGTCTTGGAGATACTGCCAAGCCTCATTTGGCAACAATAGTGATGTGTGACAGCACTTAATGAAATATCATATCTTTTCAATTAAAATTTTATATACTGGAGGTTTACTTAAATTATACCAAATAATTTTTGAGTCTAGAGCTCATTGAGGCATCAGAGAACGAACTGTGTGCTATATCAAAGCATTCATGTGAACACTTCATTATTTTTCATCATTAAAAAAACACTATTCCCCCAAATAATAAATATTGAGAGAAATGAGTGTTCTGTAAAACAACATCTATTTTTATTTTAAATGATTTATCCATTTCTGAAGAGCCAAAAGAAATTTAAACTTCATCAAAAGTGTTATTCATGCTTTCCAAACCAGAGTTAATAGCCTGTCATTTTACTTATGCCGTTCTTTCATTTCTTTGATTATGGAACAGCGGTTTTCTGATTTGTTTCTTCCAATGTGGGCAGCTGATGGTATACTGTGGTTAGCTGATATTTGTCGGGAAGTCACCATCAGTGCATTGTGGGAAGTTTCAGTCTAGAATCCTTGTCAGTGGTTCTGTCTGAGAATCAGAAAAAGGGCAAAATATATTCAGCACCTTCTTCTTGGTCACAATTATAAAAGCAGCAGACATGCACATTTATGAAAGATTGATTAAATGCTTCAAGCAATGCTTTTAGATGGAATTGGTAGATGCCAGATTGTCATTATGAAACTATCCAGAAGAGGAAAAGCCATTTTTAGATGAAAAGAGTGCTTTCTATTTATTTTTATGTCAGTGCATGTGTACATATGACAAACTAATGGCCCTAGGAATTATCAAATTAGTAGATTTTGCATCTGCTGATTTCTCTATTTCTCAATCTCATAATTTATTTAACGGCCTCCTCATTAGGAGTTCTCAGCAAATAATATCACCATTTAGTTGGGTAGCTTTTTATGCTTGGCAAAATTCTTCAACATGTATGCTTTATTATTTTATCTTAAAAATGCCTTTGGTGCAATTGGGCTGATATTATTTTACCAACAAAGAACCTGAAACTCAGAGAGGGTTTACGACCTACTTTCAGTGTATACTGCCTTTTTAAAAGCTAGGGTTAAATAGAATTTCCTCATTCCTAGTAGGATAATCTTTCCACTCTACCATACAGCCCCCACAAATGATATTTCTTCATGAATTGTGCAACTGATCCTGAAAACAAAAGTAAAGACAAGAACAATTGTTCATTTTGCAGCCTTTGATATGGAAAACTTAGTGTGGCAACAGCTCCATATAATATAGTAACCATCAAATATATGGATTATTATAAGAAAAAGTGTCAAAAATAACGAACTGGTTGTTAGTAGGCAGTAGCCAGCTGATAGACTAATTGAGATCACATTCACAAACAGGCCTGAAGGAATCCAGGCTGGAAGGCAGCAAATGACCTTTCTCTTTGGCTTCATTATCTGGGGCATTTATGAAACTAGCATTGTCCCTCACCCCCATTTCTCCTTTTACTTCCCCTACATGTCATCTGACTCCTTGTCTCCCCCAGCCATCTTCCAGCACCCATACTGATATGGTTTGGGCTGTTTGTCCACCCAAATCTCATCTTGAATTGTAGTTCCCACAATTACCACATGTTGTGGGAGGGACCTGGTGGGAGGTGATTGAATCATGGGGGCAGGTCTACCCCATGCTGTTCTCATAATAGTGAATAAGTCTCACCAGATCTGATGGTTTTATAAGGGGAGGTTTCCCTGCACAAGCTCTCTTCTCTTGTCTGCTGCCATGTGAGACATGCCTTTCACCTTCCACCATGATTGTGAGACTTCCCCAGCCAGGTGGAACTATGAGTCCATTAAGCTTTTTTCTTTTGTAAATTGCCTACTCTCAGGTATGTCTTTATCAGTAGCATGGAAATGGACTAATACACATACTTATTAAGAATATTGAAGAGGGGTAGAGGAGGTGCTTTCCTACTCAGTCACAGAAAATTTTCTCCTTACTGAGAAATAACAAACATCAGCAACAACTTAAACCAGTGCACTTTAATCATAGCAGTGCCCTTTGACATACATTATCTCATTTGATCATGGGACGATCTTCGTGAAACAGGCCAAGATAAAAGCCACCTTTGAGAGATAGAGACCACTGAGGTTTGGTGAGGGGAAAGGATCTCCTCATGGTCCCACAGCTCATGAGAGGCAGGTCAGGAATCATAATTCAAACATTTTGACTCTAAATTCAGCACTCTTTGAACCACATCTGTGAAAGCAGAGAACCCAGAAACTTGCTTTGAACATTTTTTGTTTTGTTTTGTTTTGTTTTTGTTTTTTTACTTCTTCTGTCATCTTTAAAGAGGTGACTATAAGCTGATTGCCCCAGGGGTATTACATAAAGTGGTT
This sequence comes from Nomascus leucogenys, assembly GCF_006542625.1. Classification (NCBI taxonomy): domain Eukaryota; kingdom Metazoa; phylum Chordata; class Mammalia; order Primates; family Hylobatidae; genus Nomascus; species Nomascus leucogenys. The sequence goes on from NC_044399.1 coordinate 52,529,557, forward strand.
CTAGCCTCTCTGGTGGAAACAGAGAGTAATGCCAGGACGCTTTAGACATTTTCTCATTTCTCAACAAAAATGTTGATAAGGCTTTTTCCGTTAGGGAAATGCAAGCAACAGGACATATGAGGCAGGAAACAGATTTTGTACTGCCTGAAGCTTATACAACTTGGGCACCCCTTTTTTTAAGAAAAATAATATAAAATTATAAATATAAAATTAGGTATTAAAACAAATGCTTAATTAGAATGATTCAAGAAATCTCAGATCAATTACAAATGTTAAAAAAAACTGTAAAATCCAGAAAACTAACATGTTATTATTTATTTACTAACCAACACATATCTAAAATACTATTTTCCTACATCGTTAGCTGAACAGCCTTTGATGGCCCCTTCATATGAGAAGAATTTTGTCATGTAATTTTCAATAAAGAAAGGAAAAAGATTATTCTGTCTTTTCTCTAGCATGCTTTCTTTCCTCCTTACAAATTTGGAAGCCAAACTTCATAAGGCATGTTTGTATAACTTTTACGTATGTTTAATGTAACTCTGGCCTCCATCTCTGTGTCAGGATGGTAAGCATAGTGTGTAGGAAGGTTATTATGGGAAGATATTCCTGTACCAGGAGAGGTTAAATAGAGGTTACTCAGTGCTCCCTAGAGGATGCAGTAGACAATACCAGCTAGGAAACACCTTTCCAGGTAACCATCTAACAAAAACTGGTAGTGCAGAAGACACACACAATCATGTTGGAAAATGTCCATGCTATCAAACTGTAAGAGAAGCAGTAGCTTCTAAGCTTTCTTCCTAGCCTGGAAAAGTGTGGCAGTTTTTTCCCACAGGCACAGAGCAAAAAGTAGTCTGTTTCCAGAAGGAGTTCTGACTGATCCTCCTTTTCATTCATTCATTCAACACACACACACACACACACACACACACACACACAGAGGGGGCCAGTGTGGGGGAGTGACTTCCATGTGCCAGGCACTAAGCTAAGCACTGGAAAGGTAAGCAGTGTTCCATCTATACCACCTTAGAGTTCACCTTTGACTGCTTAATAGAGAATGTATATTCTCCAGTGGATATAAGATTTGGGGGTAGAAAAAGTGAATTCCCCAGGACACACTTTACAATTGTTTTCTCAGTGGTTTTATGGAATTCTTGAATTTTGACTCTAGGTTGAGCTAGCTGGAGCACTACTCACTTCTGACCATCACAGGGATTAGTTCCATGTAGACACATTTCAAGTGCTGACATTTGGTATCCTACATTCTATAATACAAATGAAGTCTCTGTAGCAATAATGGCAGTAGCAACATGACATTACAGGAGCAATTTAAGCCACAAAAGAAATATCTCCTCACAAGAACTCCCTATGACAGGGCTGAGCAGAGTTATTCTATTACTTATTTATTTATTTATTTAGAGATGGAGTATTGCTCTGTTGCCCAGGCTGGAGTGCTGTGGCATGATCTTGGCTCACTGCAACCTCTGCCTCCTAGGTTCAAGCAATTCTCATGTCTCGGCCTCCTGAGTAGCTGGGATTACAGGCATGCACCACCAGGCCTGGCTAATTTTTGTATTTTTAGTAGAGACAGGGTTTCACCATGTTGGCCAGGCTGGTATCGAACTCCTGACCTCAGGTGAGCCGCCCTCCTTGGCCTCCAAAAGTGCTGGGATTACAGGTGTGAGCCACTGCGCCCGGCCTCCATTATTTTAAATTCATACCATAACAAAAAATTCTAGACGCCAGAAATCCCTTCAGAATGTACACAATCACCCACATGACATGTCACATTTTGGGGCACATTTTCATCATTACTCATTGTGTTTGTCATAAACACTTGATATTATAAATAAGACCTTCATTTTAAGAACTTCATATTCTGACACCCAATTGTCCCCCCAAAGCTATAATCCTTTGTCTGTGAAATCATAACTTATTCCTATGGAAATACGATTATGACTTCAGGTGAAGGAATAAACAGGAGAAACAGTTGAAACTTTTAAAAGCATCATTTTTCATGTAAATCTCTCTAGCAATAAAGTAGAATTTAGAAAATAGCAAAGGCATGATGAGCTAGTAGAACTGTGACTAAATATACTGCTTCTAAAATTTTCTCAGCACCAGGTGCTTGAACGTACACAGCTTATTTAGGATGTCTGCAAGTGCTACCTCGGTGTGCCTTTTTTTTCAACTTTGATTTGGGGTTACTTTTAACATTGCACAGAATTTGTAACTTACTTAATTTTTAAATTTCGCTCTTTCTGTACATATTTTTAACTTTTCTCAACTAATTTTATCCAAACGGGTGAAATTTCTAAAGGACATACTTATGTCAGCAGCTTTCAGGATGAATTCCACAAATTGCCTTGTAGGTCACTGACTTTCTAACATTGTATATTTAAAATAGTAAAAAAGAAAAAAAAAGTGTTAGTTTGGAACTTTTAATAAACTAATAAAAGTATTAGAACTAATAAAAATACACTTATTTACTGAGAGTGGTAGGTACACTGTGATTAATTTCTTCAACCTGAATTCTTTTGCCCAAATTCCTTTGTTTACATTATTATTATACTCAATGATATGTTTCTCCTAAGTTCCTATTGTTGATTGTATTTTATTTTTTAACTACTGACGTACTCAACTTCTTGATCCTTTCTCTTTTCTGGCATCACTGACCTGCCTCTCTCCTGGCACTCTTTCTGCATCTCTGATCACTCCTTCTTGGGTCTCTCTCTTAGGCTTCCACACATCATCCAGCACCTAAGTGAGGCAATTTCACAAGCCTCCAATATTGAACCTTTGCTTTTATTTCTCTGATTCATGCCTCTGTGTTTACCCCCAATCTGATGGCATTCAATGCCACCCCTTATCAAAGTCTCCAGATCAAATTCTTCTGACTTCACTTTCTAATCAGCCCATAAGATTTCTCTTGGTGGACATCCTCCTTGTGGATCACATCACATCACACTCAACAAGCAAGAAAAATGTTTTTCTAAACTTTAGACCCTGTCTTTAGCAGTTTTTGCCGCTAGTGACTTCAACATTCTTTTTATCTCAACCAGAAACCTTGAAGTTATTTTTAAATTTTCTCTATGCCTCATCCTCTGAATCCAGTGTGCCACTGTATCAAAACATTTCCATATTTAAAATGTCCTCTTTCTCTTTATTCCCACATCATTCTCACAACTGGAGACCTCATCACCATCCAGGATAGAGCTCCCAGCTGACCTTGCTCTAATCTCCTTGCCTCAACATTACTCATTCTTCCAAACAAAAAAGGATTGATGATCCCCAAACAGCCCATTAAGGATACTAGTCCCTGTTTCAAAAGTATTATATTCTCCATATTTTCCACGTCATACTTCTAAACTAATATCCTTCTCATCTTGTTTATCCAACTTGATTTCCAACTAATTCCCACAATATGGTTTATAATCCAGTAGTCCCTTTTTCCCAAATGTGTTTTCTACTAATCTCTCTATTAGTACCTTTGGTCATGCTGCTTCTGTATCCAGAATGGCATCATTATTGTCTCCACCTCTTCAAATTCCTCCGTCAAAGTCCAGCAAAGTTCCCTGCTTCTACCAAGTTCACATACTCCCATCTCTAATCTATCACAGTGAAGTTCTCAGCCACTTGTGACAATATTAACAAATGGCTGAGGCTGCCTGGATGCCTACTTTAGGCCAGGTCTCATGGAGTGGCTGTGCCCTGGTGAATTCACCATCATTGTAGCTGTAATAACCACATTTGCACTTTCAGAAACTCAAATTCTTCTGAACACTCAGGTATCATCAGGCCCTAGGTAGCAGAAAAGAGAGAAAGAGAGAGAGAGAAAAAAAGAGTAGGCTGGATTAGTTCTAAGTCAAGCCTAACAACACACAGCCATATGAATTCAAGAAAGTTATTCAAACTTTCCTAAGTCTTCAGTTCCTCATGGTTAAAATTGAAGTGTTAATATCAATTTTCCCTAACATACTATGCTGTTATGGAAATTAAATAAGATAATTTATGTAGAAGAACACTATAAAGCATTATACAGACTTATTACTAATTCATGATAACAAAATTCATGAGATACTTAGTTTTAAACCATAAAGTTAATTTAATAATTTATAAAGAGGAATAAAGATTTCTGCTGACTGGAGAGATATGTGTGCTCTAGAGGTAAAACTTGGATAAAAGGATCTAAGGAACTGAGTAAATAATTATAAGGTTTTCGAAAAATAAATCTTAGGGGACTTGAGTGGTCTTGAGTGATAGTTTGTAGAAATCCTTGATCTTTTAAGGAGGTAGTGGGTAGACAGTAGATATAGGAGTCCTGGGCTCCTTTCTACACCACGGTGGCATGAGAATTTGTGTTAGCTTTGAGAATAGAAGATGGTTATATTTTCTCTGTCTGTGTATTCTCCATGCAGTTGGAGACAACTTATACCTTATCACTAACAATCCATGAAGATAATGTGGCTTATAATATTTTCAAGTCTCTCAGCATTATACTCTAAGAATGAACTGCTTCCTTTTATGCGTCACATTATAACTTTATTTGTAGAATGTGGAAACCAGGCTGCCTGAAATCATACACTAGCTCTGTCACTTACTAGTTGGTTATCTTGAGCGAGTGACTTCACATACCTCTATACCTTAGTTTTCCCATCTGTAAAATGGAAATAATAATGTACTTAAAACATAGGTTGTGCTGAGGATTAAGTGAGCTAATGAATGGAATGTAATAAGTACTCAATAATTTCTTTGTTGCTTTAGCACCTATTTCATTATGCATTGTGTTGTAACAATTCACTTGCGTATCTATCTACTCTGCCAGACTGTAAGCATCTTCCAGATACATATTCTGTCTTACTCCTCTTTGTTAGCTTCTCAGCATCTTCCATAATGTTTTGCTCACTGAATGTGTACCATATATTTAATGAATAAATTCAGGGCTCTTTCCTGCAGGTGTTTTGCTTTCTCAACTAATATTGATTATGAAAGCTTTGTAAGCCCTCCTTGAAGGGCAAAGTTATGTTTCATACTTTTTTTTTACATCTCCCAAATAACAGGCACTTAAATGTCGATAATTGATTGATTGTACACAAAGCAGTTTCTAACATAATCATGAAACCTGAAAATGAAGTATGTTGGTTCATGATTTTTATCCCATATTCCCTTTTATATTCCCTTTTGCCATATGCCCTCAATGCCTATAGCATCAATCAGAGTAGCAATGACTAGGACAGTGCCAATTATATGCAAAGCCAAGCACAGAAGCATTGCAAATCTCATCACAGAAACAAGCACTTCTGAGATAATAAAATATTAATTGATACTTTACTACACTTTGGAAGAAACTAAATAGCACAAAAAATTAGTAACGACACACTGCAACATGGCAGAAAACAAAAGCTATGAGAACAAGACCATTCATGTGCTATGGAAAAAAACTGCAAATTTGAAAGTATGTTATTCACTGATGCTTCATTTTCTTCAGCAACATAAAACGAATCCTTTCCTCCACCAACATAATGGGTAACTATTGATGGTATCAACCTGCAATAGTGTCACAAGATTATTCTTTTGCTAATTTTGCATAAACTTATTTTGATGCCACTTTATTCTCTAAAAAATGATTTATATTCATATGTTGGATAATTCAATTAAATCTGAATTTTTAATCACCTACAATACAGTGCTATATCTCTGACTGTCCAGGAGAAATGATTTACTCTATTTTCCCTCTATCGTATTTTATAGCTATAAACTATATTGTTTTTTAAGAACTAATTTACATATCTATTCCACAAAATACAGCACATCTTCAATTAGGTTATGAGCTAATATAGGTGGAAGTCCTGTGTTAATTTTCCCCTGTAAGTACGTAGGACCATGTATGGCACATGGTAGGTATTTAATAAAAGGTTGTAAAATAACTTAATGAATGAATAAAGCAACGAATATATGCTCACCGAATGCCAAGGTTCTGGGAGTTTCAAATAAAATATAAGAACTAGTGTTTGTCTGTAGGGGCTTACAATAAACTTGAAGACAAATTATACTTAATTCAAATATAATAATATAAGACATATGGCTTTGACTTCTAGTTATAACAGTATCTGATACTGAAGTTGTCCTACCATAAACAAATGTAAAATTGGACAAAATCACAGAGATAAGGAAGCCCCATGTTTTTCTTAGTTCTATCCATACAGAAAATTTCCCACAAATAGCACAGATAAATGGAGCCCAAGCAAGGCACAGTGGTCTGCTAAACTAAGGAGACAAATATAGGAGTTTGAGTTGCAGAGGCTGCAGAGATCTTCATGGGAGGAAACTAGAGAAAACTGACGTCTATTGAGGTGGGTTTTAAAAATCTGCGTGGAAGTTCCCCATGAATTCTCAGCCAAAGTTTGGATATGCATACACAGGGTGAGACTACATGAGGTTTATCAGTAAATGACTACCATGGGGTTAAGAGTAGGAGACTTTGGAGTGTTGTAGCAGCCAGAGTAGACAGACATTGTTCACACCATCACTATCCAAATAAAACACAATAAAATCTACACCTTTGAAGATTTCACTTAGAAGTGAAAACTATATTGCAGAGTAAAAGATACTCTAGATCCACCATCACAATACCTAAAATGAACATTGACAAAATTCACAGAAAAGACAAAGTTTGCAATTGTATAATGTATAGAGGAGCTTTTAAAAATATGTTGAGCTTCCAATGATTCACGCTAACAAAACTAAAAATACACACATTCAGGGTGATCATTCTATAGAATAACTTCTTGATAAAAAGGAACAATAATTCTTCAAAAAATTAATAGAATATAATTTCTCTTTAATGTATTATCTACTATACAGTAAACAATAAACATTACTAGGTATGTAAAAAAAGAGAATCCTTTTTTAATAAAGAATGGACTTAAGATAATTGACATGTTGGATTTAGCAAACATTCTCTCTATATATATAACTGGAGTCACAGAAAAAAAGAAGATTGGGACTAGGGCAGAAAAAAATATCTGAAGGCAAAATAATAAAAAATTTCACTAATTTTATGGCTAACAGTAATTTGATTATATAAGAAGAGAACCCCATGCAGAACCAATACAAAGAAAATCGCACCTAGATAGAACATAGGCAAATGGTGAAAACCAAAAGTAAATGGAAAATCATAAAATATATCATATAAAATTCATGCATGATTCATATATTTTGACATTCATATTTCACATAAATTTTATATTCAACAAAATGTCTTTTTAAAACAAGTATGAAATAGACATTTTCAGATGAATTAAAAAAATGAAAGAAATTGTCAACAGCAGACATGCACTATAAGACACACTAAGGGTTGTTGTTCTAGCTGAAGCAAAGTGATAATAAATGGAAAATTGTACCTAGAGGAATGAATTTAGTTGCTAAGGCAGAAACTATAAAATAGTAAAACTTAAAACTTTAAAGAAATATTTTTTAAAAAACTAATACAGGACAGCACAGAGAATTCTCATATACCTTCTACCTTATAAACACAGGTTCTCGTATTGTTTACATCTTGCATGAGTGTGGTACGTTGGTAATAAATAATATTATTTTTGGAAAATTCTCAGCCATTAGTGTTTTAAATATGTCTTCTTCTCTTTTCTGTTTTTCTACTCCTTCTGGTACATCCATGACTGGTATGTAACACCTTTTGTATTGGTACTACAGGTCCTGGATATTCTCTTCTGGTTTGGAGTGATCTTTTTGTTTGTTTTACTCTGTGCATTTCAGTTGATAAGTTTCTATTGACATATCTTCAAGCTCACTGATTGTTTTCTGAGTCATGTCTAATCTAGTGATAAACCTATCCAAGGCATTCTTCATTTCTGTTACAGTGCTTTTTATTTCTTGCATTTCCTTTTGATTTTCTTCTTGGAGTTTTCATTGTTCCCATTGCTTATATCACACATCTATTCTGGAATATTGTCAACTCTTCCCACTAGAACCCTTAACGTATTCATCATAGTTATTTTAAATTTTCTATCTGATAATTATAAAATCTATGTCATACCTGAGTCTAGTTCTGATCCTTGTTTTGTCTCCTTACTTAATTTTTTGTTGAAAGCTGAACATAATGTGTCAATTAGCAGAAACTGAGTTAACTAAGTTTTTAATGTGAGGTATTTACATTACACCTGGCTAGGAGCTTAGTGGTATTTAATGTTTGCAGTGAATGTAGATGCAAGAGTCTTCAGTTTTGTCTAGCTTCTTTGTTCTTTTGTTTGCTTGTTTTTTTACCTCCTGTTGTTTTTGGGTTTCTCTCAGACCTCCTTCTTAAATTGAATCTGTGTCTTGCAGTTCTGTCAGTTGTAATCTACTGCTACACTGGAGCCCTGTTGATGTGGTAGAAACGGAAGCATTCTATAATCTTATGACTGAATCTCAGCTTTTTAGTGGGCCAGAATCCAGAGTCATTTACTAGCCATTTTTCTTTCTTCTATGTAAGAGAGAAAAGCTCAAGGAGGCTATAGTTGTCTAATTGTCCTTGCTTCACGTCAGATAAAACTCAGGTAAAGTGGTTTCCTTTGGGAGGCAGGCATTTTTATGGAGAATTTTCTAGATGTATTTAAAACTGTCTAATTTTATCTTTTTCTTGCCTGAAGGAGAGGAAATTTTGTTCTCTGATCTTTTCTGTGAGAACCTAGTGGGGCCTAGTTTTAAGAGGTGGGGGGTCTCATCCTTTCATGGGTCTTACCTCTAGTAAAACCTTTGTCAACACTTGGTATTGCCAATTGTTTTAGTTTTAAAATTGTTATTATAGTGAGTGTAAAGTTATATCTCATTGTGGTTTTAATCTGCATTTCTCTAATGATTAATGATGCAAATGACATTTATTATTTTCTCCAAAACTAGGTCCCCAGAAATTCTAACCATCAAGTCAGTCTACACTCACACTCCAGCAATTCCTCAAAATTACCATGGAAGTGTTACCACTTGTTTCTGCCTCCAAGAGTTTCTGCTTCACTCTAGCTGATCTCAACTGTGATTGCATTCAGGTCACTCATCTTTCCAGAGTGGTGGTTTGCTCTGTGACTTCAGTTATCTGATATCTAGGAGAAGTCATTAATTTTTACTTTGTTTGCCTTTTTTCTCATTGTGAGGACAGGAGAGTAATAACATCCATGCTCCTTACATGTCAGATCTTAAACCAGAAGTCATCAATTGATTTTTGACAAGTTGCTAAAGTAATTCAATGAAGATACCTGTCATTTGAACAAACAACTAGAATTCTATATGAAAAATAAGTGAATACCAAATAGTACCTCATACCATACAAGAAAATTAAATTAATTGAAAATGAGTCATGAGGTGAAACATGAAATCTAAAAATTAAAAATATTTAGGAGAAACATAAAATCCTTATAATCTGAGGTGGGTAGAAAATTATTAGAAATGGCACCAAAAAACTCAAACTGTAAAAATATATTGAAAAATCGGACTCTATTAAAATAAAAAATATCTGGTCTTCAGAAGACACTATTTGATATTTTTAACATGGCATAGACTTTGAGATATATATTTGTGTGTGTATATATATGTATATACATACACATATACATACAAAAAGAACATGTGGTTCAAAAACAAGAAAAATAGGGACTTGGTTAGAACAAGCACTTTATAAAATAAAATAGACAAATGGTAAATAAGCAAATATTAAAGATGATCAATATCATTAATTAGGGAAACGCAAATTAAAACCACAATGATATATAACTTTACACCCACTATAATAACAATTTTAAAAGTAAAAGGCAATACAAAGTGTTGACAAAGATTTTGAATAACTGAAACTATTACATATTACTGTTATGGATGGGGGTGTAAAATTCTGCAACCAGTTAGGGAAACAGTTTGGAAATTTCTTACCCATTAAAAAACACACCTTCCATATGATTCGGCAATTCCTTTCATAGTGTTAAAGAGAAATGCAAATATTCTTCCAGAAAAGTATTTTTACATAAATACTTATAAATGTTTATAAAAACTTTATTCACAAAAGCTAGGAACTAAAACCAACCCAAACATCCATCAACAGATGATTTAAAAAATAAGCAAATATTCACATAAGTACATAGCCCACAGAGCCTAAAAAGCAACCACAGAGTAGAGAGTATAAAGCAACTAGCTAACAAGTTCATGATATGATCAAAAGCTCACATATCAAGATTAATCAGGAATGTAAATGGCTAAATGCCCCCAAATAAAAGGCACAGGGTTGCAAGGTGGAATTAAAAAAAAAAAAGACCCATCCATCTGTTGTATTTGAGAGATCCATCTCAAATATAATGACAGCCATTGTTTTAAAATAAAGGAGTGGAGAAAGATCGATCATGCAAATGGAAAACAAAAAGGAACAGTGGTCACTATTCCTATATCAAACAAACTTTAAACCAACAACAATTAAAAAGGACAAAGGGCACTGTATAATGCTAAAGGGTTCAGTTCAACAAGAATACTTAACTATCCTCTATAGATACATAGCCAACATTGCAGCACCCAGATTAATAAAACAAGAACTTGTAGACCTATGAAAAGACTTAGCCACAAAATAATAGTGGGGGACTTCAACACCTCACTGATAGCATTTGACAGATTACCAAAGCAGAAAACTGACAAAGAAATCCTGGACTTAAATTTGACCCACGATCAACCAGACCAAACAGACATCTACAGAACACTCCACCTATCAGCCACAGAATACACATTATCCTCACCTGCACGTGGAACATACTCTAAGATTAACCACATTTTCAGCCAAAAAGCAAGTCTCAATAAATGCAAAAAAACTGATATAATGCCAACATACCCTCAGACCACAGTGGAATAAACATAGAGCTCAATACAAAAAAGATCTGTCAAAATCTCACAACTACATGGATATTATTGCTGTTGTTGTTGTTGTTGTTGTTGTTATTATTATTGAGACAGGGTCTCGCTCTGTCGCCCAGGCTGGAGTGCAGTGGCACCATCACAGCTGACCGCAGCCTTGACTTCCCCAGCCCAAGCGATCTTCCCACCTCAGCTTCCCGAATAGCCAGCACTACAGGCACATTCCACCACTTGACTAATTTTTATATTTTTTGTAGAGACAGGGTTTCACCACGTTGCCCAGGCTGGTCTCAAATTCCTGGGCTCAAGCAATCCACCTGCCTCAGCCTCCCAAAGTGCTGGAATTACAGGCATGAGCCACCACACCCAATTACATGGAAATTAAACAACCCAATGACATTTGAGTGAATAACTAAATTAAGGCAGAAATAAATATTCTTTGAAATAAATGAAAACAGAGACACAACATAAAAAATATCTGGGATGCAGCAAAAGCAGTGTTAAGAGGAAGGTTTATAGCACTAAATGCCTACCTCAAAAAGTTAGAAAGATTTTCAAATTAATGATCTAACACCACACCTTGAGGTACTAGAACAACAAACTCTAAAGTTAGCAGAAGAAAAGAAATAACTTCAAATCACATCAGAACTGAATGAAATTGAGACCCAAAAATGTATACAAAGAATCAATAAAACCAAAAGTTAGGTCTTTGAAATGAAAAATAAAACCAGGACTGCTAACTAAATTAGCAAAGAAAAAAGAGAAGATCCAAATAAGCATCATCAGAAATGACAAAGGTGACATTAACACCAATCCCACAGAAGCACAAAAGATCCTCACAGACTGTTATGAACACCTCTATGTACACAAACTAGAAAATCTAGAGGAAATGAATAAATTCCTGAAAACACATAACCTCCCAAGATTGAATGAGAAGAAATTGAAACCTTGAACAGATAATTACAGAGTTCTGAAACTGAGTCAGTAGTATAAACTTACTCACCAAAAAAGCCTCAGATCAAACGGACTCACAGCTAAATTTTGCTGTACATACAAAGGAAGAACTGTTATCAATTCCATTGAAACTATTCCAAAAAATTGAGGAGGAGGGGCTCCTCTCTAACTCATTCTACAAAGCCAGTATCACCTTGATACCAAAACCTGACAAAGGCACAATGAGAAAAGAAAACTACAAGCCATCTTCCCTGATGAACATAATAGGGTTTGTGCTTCTGTGAGAATCTAATGCTGCCGCTGATCTGACGGAAGGCGGAGCTCAAGTGGTCATGTGCCAGTGAGCACAGCACACCTCCTGCTGTGCGGCCTGGCTCCTAACTGGCAAAGGACAGGTGCCAGTCCATGGCCTGGGGGTTTGAAACCTTTGTTCTAGAGATAGAGAAAGATTCAGACAATCAGCAAGGCAATAAATAACTGAACAACATGCTTCAATGATGAGTTAATGAGTGCAGCACACCAACATGGCACGTGTATACATATGTAACAAACCTGCATGTTGTGCACATGTACCCTAAAACTTAAAGTAGAATTAAAAAAAAAAAGAAAGAAGAAATCTTTGATGAAAATTAAATCAGGGTAAGGGGATAGAAAGTGAATCTATACGAACTTGGATCAATTTTGATCCTATTTTTGATAGAGTGATGAAATAAGTCTTTCCTGGGGCAGTAACATTTGAACTAAACATTGAATGGAGTGATGATGCCAGCCTCATAGATATGTTAGGTGAAAGCCTTCTAGGTTAAGACCACAAGGATAGAAAGTGGTGGCATATTCCCATCACAGCAAGAAGGCCCAAGTGGCCAGAGCAGCATGGGCCAGGGCAATGATGGGAAATGAATCTGGAGAATTACTCTGGCCCAGACCGTAAAGGCCCTTGTTGACTGTATTAACAGTTTGGATTTAATTTGTTAAACCAATGGGAAGCTATTTGAGGGTTTTGAATAGGGGTTATTGTAACAATGTGAGCTGATGTGGGACTAAGAGATAAAGTAATGAAAGTCTAATACTAGAGAGACCAAGTCGAAGACCATTAACAGGGAAATTTTTGATGGCTGGGACTTGGGTGGTAAAGATATTTATTGGTTTAACTATATTTTAATCCTTGTGCTATTTCCCACAAATTTCTAATTTACTTTTTGATTTCCATTTTAACTGCTAGTACTTTAATCTAAGTTCTCAACTCTTGGTTCTTAGATCAGTATATTATCTGATTATTGTTACTTTGTCATAGAATATAACAGGTTATCCTGATTCTATTCATTCATAAATTCAATCCCTCCAGCATGCCACTAGTACTGACTAAAAGTTACTTATTACAACTCCAAAGAGAGCTTTCAGTTCAAGATACATTTCTTCATTATTCTAAGAATACTCATATTCATTTATGTCTCTGTCTTTTCTCAAATGCCGGTTCCTTTTCTCAAAGAGAAAACCATTTCCTATTTATAATTGAGGTGTCTTTCAAGGTCCAGTGGAATTACCTTAACCTCCCTTCCAAACTCTTACCAAGTTCTTTGATCTTCTACAGTAATTATTGCCTGTACAATTCATCCCGAACTGAATTGTATGTTATTTTATATTCATTTATTTAATTATTCATACATGTTAATTAAATAGCTAATTAATTTGAAAAATGTTTACTAAAAAACCTATTATGTGCCAGGTATCTCTCTAGACATAGGAAAGAAACTGATAATCAGACAAAAATATATTTTTAAAATCAACTTTTATAAAGTCTGATTTACAATAAAATGCATAGATTTTTAAGTGAAGAGTTACATGAGTTTTGACAATGTCTACACCTGTGCAATACACCACAATCAAGATATGAAGCATTTTGATTATCCTCCAAAAGTCTCTCTGTGCACTATCATCATCTTCCCCCATTACATGCTGTACTGTCCCATTTCCATGGCTTAGTCATGTCTGTTTCAGAACATCAAGTAAAATTATACATTATGATCTCTTTAATGCTAGATTCTTTCATGTATCATTATGTCTGTAAGATTAATCTGTTGTGTTTTTAGCAAACTGTATATTTTTTAGTTGTACATAACCATTATATAAATGTTTACTTATTTTCTCTTTTTAAAAATAATTTCAGCTTTTATTTTAGAATCAGGGGGCATACATGCAGGTTTGTTACATGGTAATATTGCATGATGCCAACGTGTGGATATGAATGATCTCATCACCTGGATAGTGAGCATAGTACCTACCCAATGGTTAACATTTCAACCCTTGCCCCTCTCTCCTCCTTCGTATATTAGTCCTCATCTATTGCTGCCATCTTTACGTCCATAAGTATCCAATGTTTTGCTCCCACTTATAAGTGAGAACACGTTGTATTTGGTTTTCTGTTCCTACATTAATTCACTTAGAATAATGGCCTCCAGCTCCATCTATGTTGTTATAAAAGACATAATTTTATTATTTTTTTAAGGCTTCATAGTATTCTATGGTGTGTATGTACCACATTTTCTTTATCGAACCCATCATTGGTGGGCACTTAGCTGATTCCATGTCTTTGCTATTGGGAGTACTGCTGCAGTGAACATGTGAATACATGTATATTTTTGGTAGAATTATTTGTTTCCTTTTGGATATACACCCGGAAATGGGAGCTGGGTTGAACAGTAATTCTGTTATAAGTTTTTCGAGAAATCCCCACACTGCTTTCTACAGTGATTGAACTAATTTACATTCCTACCAACAGTGTGTAAACAGTTCCTTTTCTCTGCAGCCTTGCCAGAGCCTGTTATATTTTACTTCTTACTAATAGCCATTCTGAGTGGTATGGGTTGGTATCTCATTGTAGTTTTGATTTGCATTTCTCTGATGGTTGGTGATGTGAAGCATTTTTACGTGTTTATTGGCCACATGTATGTCTTCTTTGGAGAAGTGTCTGCTCGTGTGTTTTGCCCACTTTTTAATGGGGTTATTTGTTTTTGTTCAACTATTTAAAGTCTCATATAGATTCTGGATATTAGACCTTTGTCAGATGCATAGCATATGACTATTTCCTCACATTCTGTAGGCTGTGCTTTTGCTCTGTTGATAGTTTCTTTTGCTGTGCAGAAACTCTAGTTTAATTAGGATTCACTTGTCAATTTTTGTTCTTGTTGCACTTGCTTTTGAGGACTTAGTCATAAAATATTTCCCAAGGCTGATGTCCAGAATGTTGTTTCCTGAGGTTTTCTTCTAGGATTCTTAGACTTTGAGGTCTTACATTGAAATCTTTAATAAATCTTGAGTTAATTTTTCTCTACCGTGACAGGTAGTGGTGCAGTTTCATTCTTCTGCATATGGCTGGCCAGCTATCTCAACAGCATTTATTGAATAAGGAGTCCTTTCCCCACTGATTATTTTTGTCAACTGTGTTGAAGAGCAGACAGCTGTAGGTATGCTGCTTTATTTCTGGGGTCTCTGTTCTGTCCCATTAATCTATGTATCTGTTTTTGTACTACTACCATGCTGTTTTGCTTACTATAACCTTACAGTATAGTTTGAAATTGGGTAATATGATGCCTCTAGCTTTGTTCTTTTTGCTTAGAATTACTCTGGTAATTTGGGCTTTCCTTTGGTTCTATATGAATTTTATTTTAATTTTTCCATAGATTATTGGGGTACAGGTGGTATTTGGTTACACAAGTTCTTTCGTGGTGATATGTAAGATTTTGGACCATCCATCACCTGAGCAGTATACACTGCACCCTGTTTGTAGTCTTTTATCCCTCACCCACCTCCCGCCCTTCCCTTCAAGTCTGCAAAGTCTATTGTATCATTCTTTTTTTTTTTAGATGGATTCTCACTCTGTCACCCAGGCTGGAGTACAGTGGCATGACCTCATTTCACCGCAACCTCTGCCCCCCAGGTTCAAGTAATTCTCCTGCCTCAGCCTCCTGAGTTGCTGGGATTACAGGTACCCGCCACCATGCCTGGCTAATTGTTGAATTTTTAGTAGAGACGGGGTTTCACCATCATGGCCAGGCTGGTCTCGGATTCCTGACCTCAAGTGTTCCACCCACCTTGGCCTCCCAGAGTGCTGGGATGCCAGGCGTGAGCCACCACACCTGGCCTATTGTACTATTCTTATGCCTTTGCATCCTCATAGCTTAGCTCCCACATATCAGTGTGAACATATGATGTTTGTTTTTCCATTCCTGAGCTACTTCACTTAGAATAATAGTCACCAATCTCATTCAGGTCGCTGCAAATGCCATTAATTCATTCCATTTTATGGCTGAGTAGTATTTCATCATATATATACCACAGTTTCTTTATCCACTTGTTGATTGATGGGCATTTGGGTTGGTTCCACAATTTTGCAATTGTGAATTGTGCTGTTATAAACATGCATGTGCCAGCATCTTTTCTTGTATAATGACTTCTTTTCCTCTGGTGAGATACCCAGCAGTGGGATTGCTGGATCATTCCCACCAGCAGTGTAGAAGTGTTCCCTGATCACTGCATTCTCACCAACATCTACTGTTTTTTTTTTAATTTTTTTTATTATGGCCATTCTTGCAGGAGTAAGATGGTATTGTATTGTGGTTTTGATTTGCATTTCCCTGATCACTAGTGATGTTGAGCATTTTTTCATTTGTTTGTTGGCCATTTGTGTATCTTCTTTTGAGAATTGTTTATTCATGTCCTTAGCCCACTTTTTGATGGAATTGTTTGTTTTTTTCTTACTAATTTGTTTGAGTTCATTGTAGATTCTGGAAATTGGTCTTTGTCAGATGTATGGATTGTGCAGATGTTCTGCCACTCTGTAGGTTGTCTCTTTACTCTGCTGACTGTTCCTTTTGCCATGCAAAAGCTCTTTAGTTTAATTAAGTACCAGCTATTTGTCTTTGTTTTTATTACATTTGCTTTTGGGTTCTTGGTCATGAAATCTTTGCCTAAGCCAATGTCTAGAAGGGTTTTTTTCAATGTTATCTTCTAGAATTTTTATAGTTTCAGGTCTTAGATTTAAGTCTTTAATCCATCTTGAGTTGATTTTTATATAAGGTGAGAGATGCAAATCCAGTTTCATTTTCCTACATGTGGCTAGCCAATTATCCCAGCATCATTTGTTGAACAGGGTGTTCTTTCCCCCACTTCATGTTTTTGTTTGCTTTGTCAAAGATCAGTTGGCTGTAAGTATTTGAGTTTATTTCTGGATTCTTTATTCTGTTCCATTGGCCTATGTGCCTATTTTTATACCAGTACCATACTGTTTGGATGACTATAGCCTTATAGTATAGTTTGAAATCAAGTATGGTGATGCCTCCAGATTTGTTCTTTTTGCTTAGTCTTGGTTTGGCTATGCAGGCTCTTTTTTTGTTCCATATGAATTTTAGAATTGTTTTTTCTAATTCTGTGAAGAATGATCATGGTATTTTGATGGGGATAGCGCTGAATTTGTAGGTTGCTTTTAACAATATAGTCATTTACACAATATTGATTCTACTCATCCATGAGCATGGGATGTGTTTCCATTTGTTTGTGTCACCTATGATCTCTTTCATCAGTGTTTTGTAGTTTTCCTTGTAGAAGTCTTCTGCCTCCTTGGTTAGGTATATTTCTAAGTTTTTTTGTTTGCTTGTTTTTTGTTTTCTTTTTTGGCAGCTATTGTAAAGGGGGTTGAATTCTTGATTATAATCTCCACTTGGTCGCTGTTGCTGTATAGAACAGCTACTGATTTGTGTACATTAACTTTGTATCTGAAAACATTGCTGAATTATTTTATCAGTTCTAGGAGCTTTCTGGAGGAGTCTTTAGGGTTCTCAAGGTAAACGATCATATTGTGAGCAAGCAGTGACAGTTTGGCTTCCTCTTTACCTATTTGGATGCCCTTTATTTCTTTCTCCATCTGATTGCTCTGGCTAGGACTTCCAGTACTATGATGAAGAGGAGTGGTAACAGTGGGCATCCTTGTCTTGCTCCAGTTCTCAAAAAAAATGCTTTCAGCTTTTTCCCATCATTATATTGGCTGCGGGGTTTGTCACAGATGGCTTTTATTACATTTTCCTAAGATTTTTACTCATAAAGGGATGCTAGAATCTGTCAAATGCTTTTTCTGCATTTACTGAGATGATCACGTGATTTTTGTTTTTAATTCTGTTTACACGGTGTGTCACATTTATTGACTTGCATATCTTAAACCATCTCTACATCCCTGGTATGAAATCCAATTGACCACGGTGAGTTACCTTTTTGATATGTTGTTGGATTTGGTTAGCTAGTATTTTGTTAAGGATTTTGGCGTCTGTGTCCATCAGGGATATGGGTCTGTAGATTTCTCTTTTGGTTATGTCCTTTCCTAGTTTTGGTATTGGGGTGATGCTGGCTTCATAGAATGAATTAGGGAGGGTTCCCTCTTTATCTTGGCAAATAGTGCCAATAGGATTGGTGCCAATTCTTTGAATGTCTGGTAGAATTCTGCTGTGAATCCATCTGGTTCTGGAAATTTTTGTGGTTGGTGAGTTTTAAATTACCACTTCAATCTCACTGCTTGTTGTTAGTCTGTTCAGGGTATCCAATTCTTCCTGATTTAAGCTAGAAGGGTTGTATTTTTCCAGGAATTTATCCATCTCTTTTAGATTTTCCAGTTTATGTGTAAAGGTATTCATAGCAGCCTTGAATGATCTTTTGTATTTCAGTGGTGTCAGTTGTAATATCTCCATTTTGTTTCTTAATGAGGTAATTTGGATTTTCTCTTCTTTTCTTGGTTAATCTTGCTAATGGTCTGTCAATTTTATTTATCTTTTCAAAGAACCAGCTTTTTGTTTCGTTTATCTTTTGTATTTCTTTTGTTTCAATTTCACTTAATTCTGCTCTGATCTTGGTTATTTCCTTTCTTCTGCTGGGTTTGGGTTTGGTTTGTTCTCGTTTCTCTAGTTGCTTGAGGCACGACCTTAGAATGTCCGTTTGTGTTCTTTCAGTCTTTTTGATGTAGGCATTCAGGGCTATGAACTTTTCTCTTAGCACCTCCTTTGCTGTATCCCAGAGGTTTTGATAGGTTGTGTCATTATTGTTGTTCAGTTCTAAGAATTTTTAAATTTCCATCTTGATTTCGTTTTTGCCCAAATGATCATTCAGGAGCAGGTTATTTAATTTCCATGTATTTGCATGGTTTTGAAGGTTCCTTTTGGAGTTGATTTCCAGCTTTATTCCACTGTGATCTGAGAGAGTGCTTGATATAATTTTAATTTTCTTAAATTTATTGAGGCTCATTTTGTGGCCTATCATATGTTCTATCTTGGAGACAGTTCCATGTGCTGTTGAATAGAATGTGTATTTTGCAGTTGTTGGATGAGATGTTCTGTAAATATATTAAGTCCATTTGTTACAAGGTACAGTTTAAATCCATTGTTGATTTGTTGACTTTCTTTCTTGATGACCTGTCTCGTGCTGTCAGTGGACTATTGAAGCCACCCACTATTATTGTGTTGCTGTCTATCTCATTTCTTTGGTCTATTAGTAATTGTTTTATAAATTTGGGATCTCCAGTGTTAAGTGCATATATGTTTAGGATTGTGATATTTTCCTGTTGGACAAGGCCTTTTACCATTACATAATGTCCCCTCTTTGTCTCTTTTAATTGCTACTGTTTTAAAGTTTGTTTTGTCTGATATAAGAATAGCTACCCCTGCTTGCTTTTGGTGTTCATTTGCATGAAACGCCTTTTTCCACCCCTTTAAGTTTATGTGAGTGCTTATATGTTAGGTGAGTCTCCTGAAGGCAACAGATGGTTGGTTGGTGAGTTCTTACCCATTCTGCAGTTCTGTATCTTTTAAGTGGAGCATTTAGGTCATTTACATTCAATGTTAGTATTGAAACGTGAGATACCATTGCATTCATTGTGCTCTTTGTTGCCTATGTACCTTGTTTTTGTTTTTTGTTTTTGCTTGTTAAATTGTATTTTTGTTTTATAGGTCTTGTGTGATTTATGCTTTAAAGAGGTTCTGTTCTGATGTGTTTCCAGGATTAGTTTCAAGATTTAGAGCTCCTTTTAGCAGTTCTTATAGTGGGGGCTTGGTAGTGGCAAATTATCACAGCATTTGTTTGTCTGAAAAAGACTGTATCTTCCCTTCATATATGATATGTAATTTTGCTGGATACAAAATTCTTGACTGATAATTGGCTTGAGGAGGCTAAAGATAGGGCCCCAATCCCTTCTAGCTTGTAGGGTTCCTGCTGAGAAATCTGCTGTTAACCTGATAGGTTTTCATATATAGGTTACCTGGTGCTTTTGTCTCACAGCTCTTAAGATTCTTTCCTTCTTAATTTTAGATAACCCAATGAAAATGTGCCTAGGTGATGACCTTTTTGTGATGAATTTCCCAGGCGTTCTTTGTGCTTCTTGTATTTGGATGTCTAGGTCTCTAGCAAGGCCACTGAGACTTTCCAGAGCATTTTGCATTTCTATAAGTGTGTCCAATGTTTCCTGAAGATTTTGTTTTTTCTTTATGCTTTTTCCTTGAATATTTCTTTCTTCACTTCTTGTATCGTTTTTTGGATTTGTTTGCATTGGGCTTTGCCTTTCTCTGGTGCCTCCCTGATTAGCTTAATAACTAACCTCCTGAATTCTTTTTCAGGTAAATCAGGGATTTCTTCTTGGTTTGGTTCCATTGCTGGTGAACTAGTATGATTTTGGGGGGAGGTTAAAGAGCCTTGTTTTTTCATATTACCAAAGTTAATGTTCTGGTTCCTTCTCATTTGGGTAGGCTCTGTCAGAAGGAAGGTCTAGTGCTGAAGGCTGTTTTTCAGATTCTTTTGTCCCACCGGATGTTCCCTTGATATAGTACTCTCCCTCTTTTCCTATGGATGTGGATTCCTGTGAATTGAGCTGCAGCGATTGTTATCTCTCTTCTGTGTCTAGCCACCCAGCAAGTCTACCCAACTCTGGACTGGTACTCAGAGTTGTCTGCATAGAGTCCTGTGTTGTGAACTGTCTACGGGTATCTCAGCTGTGGACACCAGCACCTGTTCTGATGGGGGGCTGGGGGGTGAAATGGACTCTGTGAGGCTTCTTAGCTTTGGTGGTTTAATGTTCTATTTTTGTGCTGGTTGGCCTCCTGCCAGAAGGTGGCGTTTTCCAGAGAGCATCAGCAGTGGCAGTATAGAGACGAATGGATGGTGGGTGGAGCCCTAGAACTCCCAAGAGTGTATGCCCTTTGTCTTCCACTACCAGGGTGGGTAGGGAAGGACCATCAGGTGGGGGCAGGGCTAGACGTGTCTGAGCTCAGACTCTTTGGGCGGATCTTGCTGCGGCTGCTGTCAGGGATGGGGGTGAGGTTCCCAGGTCCATAGAGTTATGCACCGAGGAGGATTATGGCTGCCTCTGCTGAGTCATGAAGGTTGTCAGGGAAGTGGGGGAAAGCCGGCAGTCACAGGCCTCACCCAGCTCCCATGCAATCCAAAGGGCCAGTCTCACTCCCACGGTGCCACCCCACCCAACAGCACCGAGTCTATTTCCAGGCAGTGACAATCAGGGCTTGAGAACTTGCCCCAGGCTACCCACCTCCCAGCTGGGAAAGAAAAGGGCTTTGGTTCGTCCTCCACTCGTGGAGTCTGCATGCTGGATTCGCACCCTTTCTAGAGTTCTGGCCAGGAGGCTTCTTGCTGAGTTCAAACTGTTACAAGGTTCAGCTAGAGACTTGCTTCTCCCTGTGGCATTTTCCCCTGCACCTCTGGCCGCCCTTCTGAAGGATCCTTGTGGTGCCAGGCAGGAAAGGCCTGCTTAGGGATGCAGTGAGCTCCCAGGCCTTTCCTACTGCTTCCTCTACCCCTGTATTTCGCTCGGCTCTCTACATTGACTCAGCTCCCCATACGGTCAGAAACTTCTCCCGCAAACTAGACTTTCAGTTTCCCCGGGGGTGGGTGTGTGATCAGGAGCAGAGGATCTCCCTTGCCCACCTCCGCAGTTTGGGCACTCACAGTATTTGGGGCGTCCCCCAGGTCATGCAGGAGCAGTCGGCTTCCTTCAGAGGGTCTGTGGGTCGTCTTTGGATTCCTAGGTTTAATATTTTTGAATAGAAGATACAGCACAGGAGGAGAGTGGGCAAGATAACTTCCGAAGGTAAGGAGACTTCTTCAGATCTCCTTGCTCCACATGAGAGCACTTGGGATTAATTATCTCATATGAATTTTAGAATAACTTCTTCTAATTATGTTAAAAATGACTTTGGTAGTTCGATAGGAATACTGTTGAATTTGTAGATTGCTTTGGGCAGTATGGCCATTTTAACAATATTGATTCTTCCTATCCATGAGCATGGGATCTAGAGGTCTAGGTTGCATGCTCCTTACAAGAATCTTAACTAATGCCTGATGATCTGAGGTGGGGCAGTTTCATCCATAAAGCAGCCCTCCACCAAACCCCTCTGTCTGTGAAAACATTGTCTTCCATGAAACTGGTCCTTGGTGCCAAAAATGTTGAGGACCACTGTTCTAGAATATAATAAGTTCCATGAGAACAGGGCTCTTGTTCACTAGTGATTCTCCGAAGTCTTTTGTGAGTGAATGAGTGGGTCAGAAAAGCCTATCTCCAACACCAATTAGCTGTGTGAACTAGGAAAGTTACTTAAATTTTGTAAGTCTAAGAATCATCATTCCTTTAATGGAGATAAACTACCACTACCCAGGGTTTTATGAGAATTTAATTGGAGAATGAATATATTTAAAGGATCCAATATAGTGCCAACTCTGAATAAGCAATGAATAAATGGTAGTTCTCACCAGTTGGATGTAGCAAATGCATTCTGGCATCTTAAAAGATGACGAATTTTAACGTTCTTCCATTTATAGTAAAGGATATGTATTTTTCCCCATAATTCTGAAGCCTTTTCTTATCAGAGTTCCCATCCGTGTATTCACTTTCAGTTCTAGGAAAGCCCACGTGGAAAATTATTAGCAAAGTTCTATGGCATAAGGCTCCATGTTTTCATTTGTTTGATTTTTAAAACAGACTAAGCTCACATGCTCTATCTGTAGAACAACCATTTATAGAGCTTATGGTTGTTGTGATTCCTTGAGGCAAACTGACTATAAACTTGTTTAAGAGAAAATGAAAAAAAATAGTTTCACCTTTCGTGTCAGTTCAAGTTATTGAAGTTTTGGTTGTAACATGATTCCAAGTATATAAAAATTCAATCTGAAGTGAAGGCGTTTACAACCCAGTTGGTGAATGCACCATAAAGGGATGAAATACATCACACATCCCATGACCAGGTGCACAATTGCAGCTTCCCAGGCCAGGTCATGCAAACCTGGGTAACATGCCTCATTCCCACCATGATAGAAAATTGAGTTCCCGGAACCATTCTACTGGACATTGGAAGACATAATTTGTCCACACTCTGTATTATAAAGACACTTTTCAACATCAGGAAATAACTTGGAAGACTGAGGAAAAAAGTCATTTTATTACAGCTTCACTATTTTAAAATATTTATCCCAGTACCACATATATTGTCCCTGGTTCTCTGAAAACAGATTTTATGTGGCCACAAGTCATTCAAAGGAATTTTATGCGGAAGTCCAGGTTGCTCCCCAATGAGTGTCACCACCCCCATTCTAATCTGTGTTCCATACTTCTAGTAGAAGAATATGCCCAACATGCAATATTTTTTCTGCCAGTCCTTTCCACAGGCATTTATTGGCTTCCCCATTTCTATGGTTTGATGCCCAAATGTCTGGGGTTGACATTCAAAAGCCTGAACTTTTGATTATCTTATTAATCATATCTCCTACTACTCCCTTATGGATACTCTCACTTCTTGCTAAATATCATTTCCAAATCGGTGCTTTTCTATCTCTGGGCCCTACTCACTTCATTTTCCCTTCTAGGTGGACCATTTACACTCTTTTTCTGTCCAAATATTCGTAAAATTGGAGTCTACCTTGAGAATCTCTTGGAGTTCTTTTTGTGTATTACTTCCACTCTTTATAACACTACATGTTTTAGATAAGACTGTTGTTGTACCTGTGACAATTTCTGCTGCCTCATTTTAATCGCTCCATGCATTTCTACTAGGCACCAGGTGCTATGCTAGGCAGTGGAGCTTCAGTACTGAACAGAAAGAGACGAGAGTGTTGATCTCATGGCATTTTAGTGGGCCTTCAGGTATTATCTACATGTCAGAAACAAATGTAGAATTATAACCATGACAATGAATTTGAGATACAAAAGCTATGAGACTCTATTATAGTAAATTTGACCTAGTTAAGAAGATTAGGAAAGGCTTAAGGAAATGGCAACTGGAATAATGAAACCAGAAAATATGTTCAAGGTTACTGGATACAGAGGGTTAGAAGGAGAGTTTCTGTCAGTGACCTGTGTTGGAAGGGAATAGGACGAGGGACTGAAAAAAGTCATGGCTGAGAGAGAGAAGGGTGGCGTGGAAAGTTAGGTAAGTGACTTGGAAAGTTGGATAGTGCCAAGCTATGAGTGACATTCCAGACCTGTGATTCTCAAATGTTTTAGTGTCAAGAAACCCTCACACTCTTAAAAGTTACCAAGAACTCCAAGAAGCTTTTGCTTATGTGCAGTATATCTTTTATTTATTTATTTATTTATGAGATGGAATCTCACTCTATCACCCAGGGCTGCAGTGCAGTGGCACAATCTTGGCTGACTGCAAACTTTGCCTCCCCAATTCAAGCAATTCTCCTGCCTCAGCCTCCCAAGTAGCTGGGATTATAAGTGCCCACAACCATGCCCAGCTAATTTTTGTAAATTTAGTAGAGATGGGGTTTCACCATGTTGGACCAGGCTGGTCTCAAACTCCTGACCTCAGGTGATCTGCCCGCCTTGGCCTCCCAAAGTGCTGGGATTACAGGTGTGAGCCAATGCGCCCGGCCTATGTGCACTATATCTAACAATACTTACTGTGGTGTAAGTTAAACCTGAGAGTTTTCTTTCTTTTTCTTTTTTTTTTTTTTTTTTTTCTTTTTGAGACACAGTCTCACTCTGTCACCCAGGCTGCAGTGCAGTGGCGTGATATCGGCTCACTGCAAGCTCTGCCTCCCAGGTTCACACCATTCTCCTGCCTCAGCCTCCCGAGTAGCTGGGACTACAGGTGCCCACCATCACGTCCAGCTAATTTTCTGTATTTTTAGTAGAGACGGGCTTTCACCATGTTAGCCAGGATGGTCTCAATCTCCTGACCTCGTGATCCGTCCACCTAGGCCTCCCAAAGTGCTGGGATTACAGGCATGAGCCACCATGCCTGGCCAAACCTGAGAGTTTTCCAAAGAATTTGTCTTATTCCATTTGTGCTGTGGTGCTGTACAGAAATTACCACAAATTGAGTAATTTATAAACAATATAAATGTATTTCTCACTGTTCTGGAGTCTGGGAAGTCTAAGATCAAGGCACCAGTAGGTTCAGTGTCTGATGAAGGCTCAGTCTCTGCTTCCAAGATGGTACCTTGAATGTTGCATCCTCCAGAGAAGACAAACACTGTGTCCACACATAGTGGAAGGGATGGAAAGGATACAAACCCACTTCCTCAAGGCCTTTTATTGTTTGGTTTGGTTTGGTTTTTGAGATGGAGTCTCGTTCTGTCGCCAGGCTGGAGTGCAGTGGCGCAATCTCGGCTCACTGCAACCTCTGACTCCCAGGTTAAAGAGATTCTCCTGCCTCAGCCTCCTGAGTTGCTGGGATTACAGGTGCACACCATCACACCCAGCTAATTTTTGTAGTTTTAGTAGAGACAGGGTTTCACCATGTTGGCCAGGATAGTCCTCAAGGCCTTTTATAAGGACCTCCACCCTCATGACTTAATCACCTTCTAAAAACCTACCTCTTGTTACTATCACATTGGCCATTAAGTTTCAACATATAAATTTTGGAAATACATTCAGACCATGAAAGTATTTATTAATTCATTTTAAATAATGAAAATAAATGTATTACATGTTAACATAAATATAATTTTAATTAAAAATAACTAAAAATTTCAAAATGAAAAATAATAGTACGGATAGTGATATTATTTTGTTTTTGCAAATCTTTTAAATATTTTCCCTAATAGAAGACACCTGGATTCTCACATCTGTTTCTGCATTCATTCTGTTTCAATATCACAGGTCACGTTGCTGTGGAAAACTCCAGTTTATTGAGATGAAAGGAAAAACATTCTAGTCGTATTAGAAGAATAATTTTGACTTTGTGGAAGTCCTGGATAGGACCCCAAATGACACCTTGAGAATAGTGGTTCTGCATCATGTTAGTAGATTTATGCCCTATGCTATGTAAAGGAAGGATGACAAGAAAATAAGAGAATATGCACAAGATAAATACGATGTTTCACATTTATAGAGAGGTTGGAAGATTCAGGTTCTAGTTGAGAGAGTTAATGGACAAAACTTGATGATATAGGAAAGGGAGAAAAATTTAGAAAGGGTCAATCCCAGTTCTCTAGTTTGTACTAAGTAGATAATTGTGTTTATCATTGAAATAGGAAACAAAAAATAGAAATAGTTTTGAGGAGCATGATCGTGAGTTTAGTTTGGCCAACTTGAGGCTAAATACCTTTGGGACATCTCAAAAAATATGACAGTTAAGCTATTGGCCATATATTCCCAGAGCACAAAAGAGAGGTGTGAACTATGTGCCTTTGGTAATTAATAAAGTTCTTGGTGGGTAAAACTTGCCTAGCAGGACATACACAGAAAGGAGTGTAGAAAACAACATTTTGAGGAATTTCTAAATTCACTGTGTGAATTGAGAAGGGTATATCTGTAATGCAAAAGGAGACAAGGTAGCCACAGAGATAGAAGGAAAATCAGGAGAGTATTCTGTTAAGGAATAACCAAGAGGGTAATATTCCTAAGAAAGATAGCACTCAAGCTAATTTTTGTTGTTGAACCAGTGACCCAAACATCTAATGACATGAGAATGAGACTAAATTCAAATATAAACAATTGTGTAGAAACTGTTTGGAAACTAGAAATAAATCCTAGGTAAAAAATGTTACCTAATAACTGCATAGCCATTAGATGAGGTTAGTTAATACAGGTAAGACAGATTATAGATGCTATACTCATTTCCTTGATCCTTCAAATAAGTCATAGGAGAAAAATTATATGAAAATGATTCATCCATTATTAAGAGTAGAGGATTTTTCAGAGCTCTACAGAATCTAAGTCACATGCCCATTGCATTTCTACTTATAAAGCTGACATGTGTTAAGGTCTTAAATGTGTCTAGAAATTATGATTCAATGCAAGCTAGAATGTTTCCCTCCTGAAATTCTTTTAGTAAGAAAACTGTCTCAGAAAGCAAATGTTTCAGATTCTATGTAATATGTTTGCTATGGGAATTAATAAATTTAATGTAAATTTTAGTCTACAATATTGATGAGAAAGAGCAAGCAAAAAAATAAGAAAAACAAAAGTTGGGGAAGCAAACAGCTGAGCATTTCCTCTCTGCATAGCAAAGGAAAACCACAGGGTAACACAGGAGCTGACTGGGAGCAGCCAATATTTTAGCATACCAATTATGTGCCAAATACTATGACAGCTACCTCAGTTGAAAACATAAAAGGGAGAACATTTATACTCTGGAGAGAGACATTTGTAAATATGTAATTTCAAACCAATGTGCTTTGTGCCATGTTTTTCTTAGTCTCCTTCCATTGCTTGAAAGAAAAGGTGCAAGGAGTTTAAATTCTCTGTGATAACAAGAGTATTGAAAAGGCAGTGGAAAAACCTTTCCTGGAATCTGAAGAAATTAAGCAGCAGCCAAGAATTCAAACTATAGGAAGTTACAGTAAGGCTTACTTAGATCCAATAGAAATGACATCTAATCTTTAGAGAAATCTATGTATTTTGGCAAAAAAAAAAAAAAATCAGCAAAAGCAGAAACACTGGAGGTGAAATATTGCCTATAATTTTGACTTGGGTTAATTGACAACCAAACAGGCAAATTAGACCAAACAGACTATTGGTTGTAGCTGTAACCAAAAAATGGAGGCAGCTATTAAAAGAAGCCAGAGGTATTTGTTACTATCTTGCCTAGGATGTTATTCTAGTTAACTTCTTCAAATATTTGAAATAAGTGACTGAAAGAAAAACCAAAGTTAGCTTACATTCTAATTGTGGAAATAACATTTGTACAAAATATATTACTTTAGCCCTAGAATTTTTATTTTCTTATACCTGCCTTAAGTTACTTTGTAGAGTACTTGTTGATAAATACATTTTTGTGGAAAAAGGTTATTTATTAATTTTAAAAGTTTTTTGACTCTGTGTGTGATGCAATGTGCTAGTTAATTATGGGATTGAAGGCAACTCAAACATGGTGTAGATTTATTCACCTCTTTGATCACTTTACAAGAAATTAATGAAGGTAACCTTTAACAAGATAGCAGAATGTTCTAACAAATATGTACTACCTAGAATCTTGTTAACATGTTCAATATCAGAAATTAAGCAGGAATAAAATCAGAGTGCATGCCAGAGATATTCCTCCTGTGTATCCCTTTGGACATTTGCTATGGATCTGGAAGAAATGTAATTTTTACCAAGTTACTGTTGGTGGTCAGTTGCCAAGACTTAACTCACTCTTATTTCCTTACAGCACAGGACAAGGAATATGAGAGAAGCTTACTAAATGTTGATTCAGTTGATTAAAAAAAAAAAGAGCAGGATATATGAACATAAACCTTTACCTAAAAATTTCACTCCAAATTTGACCCATGATGCAGTGACAATAAACCCATCGTGGACTCAGCTTAGTGTGGTAGGTAAACATGTTTTAAAATAACGGGCTAAGATAAAAGAGAAAATGGCAGGATGTCCAAAGTGCTACCGGAACAAATGTGAGAGCTACAAAATGACCTAAAAAGAGGATAACCCAAAAAAGAAATGTTTGAGGTGTATTTTAAACACTGATAGACATTTGCCAAGAAAAGAAAAAGTGAGCAAGCCAGGCTAGGTAGGGAGGCAAAATAATCAAAGACACAGTACGGCACAAGAATATGGTATATTTGTGGATTGATCATCATCTGGCATTGCTCACGTAAGATGATTTTTGGATTGGGACTGACAGAACTTGAGCCTTAAAAAGGCTGAAAGGAAAACACCAGATGGTGAAGATCCTCTGATACCATATAAAGGAGTTTGGGCTTTAGCTATACATTTGCAGAAGAAAGATTTTAACATCAATTTCCTATTTTATAAAACTATATCATTTATAAAAGTTTAATTTATTAAAATAAATAAAAATGAACAAGAAGTAGAATACCCACACCACATTTAGTACCTTCTTCAATCCTGGAGGGGATGGAGAAGAAAACAGAGTGTGAGAGTTAAGCAATGCTGAGGAAGTAGCACTGGATCGTCCTGTCCTTAGAGACCTACCCAGCCAAACTTGTAAGCTGCCTTCCCGCAGGAGGGAAGGTACGTCTTCTCTGAACACACTCTATCCATGTTATTTGTTCTACCCATCCAATATTATCTATGAGTCATCATCACAGGCTTCAATCTATGTATTTGTCCTTTACAAGTTGTTTGACAGGAGCTCCACCTTAAACTATTCCTTACCCTATGTACTTTTTGTAAGATCTCATCTTCTCCTGTGGCTTAATTAAGACCCTTATGCCAATGATCCCCCAAATGCATATCTTTAGTCCTGATATCTCACCTGAAAATCTACATGGCTGTCTCCTCATCTCAAACTCAGAATGCTAAAATCATGGTATTAGAAAGGATTTGAAAGATCTTTCTTTCCTATGCCTACATTTTGCCAGTGAGAAACAAAACCTGGAGATGTTGATTGCTCCTTCCAAGTTGTTTTTTCTGTTCTGTGTCTGAAATGAGGATAGGGCCCAAATGCTCTGACTCATACTTCTCCTTCCCTCCATTATGTAATTTGACATATGCGTTGACCCCAGTGAGACTCTGTGGTATGGGAAAAGCACTGATCTAAACACCTTAAGAAACATAAAGATAAGTAAGATACTCCAAGCAGCTTATAATCAAGTAAAAAGAATAAATATATACTGGAACACAAGGGAAAAGATAAATGCCCCATGAGAGCTATAAAGAAAGAGCGATGGGGGTTTAAATGATGGACACAGGAAGGGGAACATCACACACCGGGACCTGTTGTGGGGTGGGAGGAGGGGGGATGGACAGCATTAGGAGATATACCTAATGTTAAATGACGAGTTAATGGGTGAAGCACACCAACATGGCACATGTATACATATGTAACTAACCTGCATGTTGTGCATATGTACCCTAAAACTTAAAGTATAATAAAAAATAAACAAATAAATGAGGGATGCTGTGTGTTGCTTTGTTTTTGTATTTTTAAAGATATGATATGCATTTGTATGTTTCTTTAAGAATTTAGCTATATTCCTAACCACATTTACTTTTTCATATCAAACAGAGTTGGCATGCACGTAGTTCCTAGTCAAAGAAAAGTTAAAAATTAACTTTAGGATCATAGCTGGGGTTTTGTGTATTTTTCCCCAAGAAGGAGCATAAATTCATTAGCTCTCTAAGTCTGGGAAAATACGGGGGTGGAGACAGATATAAAAGGGCAGTAAGTGAAGCAAGTTGAGGGCATTGAGTCTGGCATGTCACAGAAACTGCACAGTGGATCATAAGACAAGACGTCAGGACCTCTTCCCACACTGCTGCAACACTTCAGCAGAGTCTTGAATTCAGAAAACAGCCTGTTTGTTTCTTTCAACTGCAGCAACCATGAGAGGGAGTCAAGCTTTCAATTGCAGCATCCACCATAGTTCTTTCTGCCTTCTCTGAGACTTCCTTAGGTTAAGAACTCATTAGGGAAGCAGAGCTCACTAAAGTGCAATGCATATCACTAGGAACCTTTTCAATATAAGTTTGTAGAGAGAATACCTATTAGGAAAGATGTTACTGCATGAGATCCCCGAAGTCCTCTTATGAACTGTGAACGATGATAATAACGAACAAGAGTTCAGCAAGTTCCACTGAGAATCTAAATTTTAAAAAGGGTCTGACTGGCATTTTCCTAGGTTATACCCTCCGGCTCAGAAAAAAGAGGAAAATTATGACAATGAAAAAGCAACATCAATTTCCCCTGGGTCCGCCATAGCTCTTGTACCTGCAAAATTCAAAGCAGCATAAAATGATAATAGATTCATTCCCAGTGCAGTAGGAGAGCTAGGGAGAAAGTGCCCTGAGTAACAGTGAAAAGACTGGGAAATAAACTTCAAAGGAAAACTTATAGGCAAGAACGCTGAAAAATTATCCCTCATGACATCAGTAAGTGCAATATATTTGTAAAAAGACACCATAAAATACAGGACTAAAGATATCCAAGAGGTAGCTTGGTATAAAGCAGGGATTTTTCAAATGTTAATGAGAGTCTAAATCACCTAGAGAAGTTGTTAAAATGCAGATTCTGAGTCAGTAGATCTGGGAAAGGGCCTGGGCTTCTGCATTTTTAACAAGTTTCCAGGTAATGCTGCAGATTCTGTGTACTCATGGACCACACTCCAAATAGCCAGAGGAAGGAAAGGGGAATAGCGGATGAGAGGTGGAGTATACCTCTTCCCTTCTCCCCACTGCAAACACACCGCAAACTATAATCTGTAGCCAGAAACCTAACCTTATTAAATTGTATAATCTGCAGCCAGGAACCTAACTTCACCGGGCCTCAATTCCTATAAAATGAGATACTAATTATAAAATAGAGTTTAGTTGAGAAATAATGTGTGTGAAAATACTTTAAGTATAAATGAACATATAAATACATTGTTACTGTTATTTGAGTGAACAAAAATTGTTTATCTTAAAAGAAGAACCACTAAGGGCAGTGATGGTTAGTATGTTAGAGTTTCTTCTTTCAAAAAATGAAATTAAATTGCTCCTTTTTCTCTGGAGACAACAGCTTTGCATCTATACCAGTGGTTCTCAAACTTGCTGCTCATTAAAGTCACCCGAAGAGCTTTAAAACAACAACAACAACAACACTGGCCGGGCACTGTGGCTCACAACTGTAATCCCAGCACTTTGGGAGGCCGAGGCTGGTGAATTACAAGGTCAGGAGATCGAGACCATCCTGGACAACATGGTGAAACCTCGTCTCTACTAAAAATACAAAAATTAGCCGGGTGTGGTGGCGGACGCCTGTAGTCCCAGCTACTCAGGAGGCTGAGGCAGGAGAATGGCTTGAACCCAGGAGGCGGAGGTTGCAGTGAGCTGAGATCATGCCACTGCACTCCAGCCTGGGCAACAGAGCAAGACTCCATCTCAAAAACAAAACAAAACAAAACAACCACTGCCTGAACACTCATCTTGACGTATGATTCTGAGGCAATTGGTCTAAAGGGAGACTGAGGCACAAAAAGGTTTCCTAAAAAAAACTCTACAAGTAATTCTGATGGGTAGTCAGTGTTGAGAACTTGAGTTGAAAGGAATAATTGTTGAGCAGAGCCAGCTGGGAATGTCAGGGAAAGTTGACTGGGCTGCTACAGAAATGGAAAAGAAGATCTAGAGGGGTGTCCATGTCTAATGTGCTCTTTTCCACTGAAGAAAAACTGATCTGTCCATTGAAAAGATACTCAAAGAAAATGGGAGCAGCTGGCGAAGGTGATAATAAGGCATATCTCCCTGTTGGTTGTTAGGATCAAATGAGATAATGTCTATAAAGGCACTTAAAGGTCTGTTAAGTGCCATAAAAATATGAAGTGGTGTTGTTAACAGATTCATCAAACATTTCTTATTATGAGAAGAGAGTGAGTGTAACTGTCAAGAAAGATTCCTTTAAAGCAGTCTCCTTCAGAATTTCCCTTTTAACACAACACCTTGTATACTGATCAAAATTAGAAAGCTGAAACTGGATCCCTTCCTTACACCTTATACAAAAATTAATTCAAGATGGATTAAAGACTTGCATGTTAGACCTAAAACCATAAAAACCCTAGAAGAAAACCTAGGCAATACCATTCAGGACATAGGCGTGGGCAAGGACTTCATGTCTAAAACACCAAAAGCAATGGCAACAGAAGCCAAAATTGACAAATGGGATCTAATTAAACTAAAGAGTTTCTGCACGGCAAAAGAAACTACCATCAGAGTGAACAGGCAACCTACAGAATGGGAGAAAATTTTCACAACCTACTCTTCTGACAAAGGGCTAATATCCAGAATCTACAATGAACTCAAACAAATTTACAAGAAAAAAACAACCCCATCAAAAAGTGGGCGAAGGACATGAACAGACACTTCTCAAAAGAAGACATTTATGCAGCCAAAAAACACATGAAAAAATGCTCATCATCACTGGCCATTAGAGAAATGCAAATCAAAACCATAATGAGATACCATCTCACACCAGTTAGAATGGCCATTAAAAAGTCAGGAAACAACAGCTGCTGGAGAGGATGTGGAGAAATAGGAACACTTTTACACTGTTAGTGGGACTGGAAACTAGTTCAACCATTGTAGAAGCCAGTGTGGCGATTCCTCAGGGATCTAGAACTAGAAATACCATTTGACCCAGCCATCCCACTACTGGGTATATACCCAAAGGACTATAAATCATGCTGCTATAAAGATACATGCACACGTATGTTTATTGCGGCACTATTCACAATAGCAAAGAGTTGGAACCAACCCAAATGTCCAACAACGATAGACTGGATTAAGAAAATGTGGCACATATACACCATGGAATACTATGCAGCCATAAAAAATGATGAGTTCATGTCCTTTGTAGGGACATGGATGAAACTGGAAAACATCATTCTCAGTAAACTATCGCAAGGACAAAAAAACAAACACCGCGTGTTCTCACTCATAGGTGGGAATTGAACAATGAGAACACATGGACACAGGAAGGGGAACATCACACTCCAGGGACTGTTGTGGGGTAGGGAGAGGGGGGAGGGACAGCATTAGGAGACATACCTAATGCTAAATGACGAGTTAATGGGTGCAGCACACCAACATGGCACATGGATACATATGTAACAAACCTGCACATTGTGCACATGTACCCTAAAACTTAAAGTATAATAATTTAAAAAAAAGAAAAAAAAATTAACGAAGGCATCTGTGCGGTATGAACTAAGTAGCCTCTCTGTTGTCTGCATTGTGCTGTTGTTGGTATTGCTTTTTTACATTAAAGATTATTCAGTACTTTATTATGTGCTCTTGGAAATTTCAGTTCTGAAACAGAAACAAGTTTTTGGCAGCCACTTAAAAACAAAACAAAAAAACCTTTAAGTGGCTGCAAACAAAAATAAAAATAATAAATTAGGGACAGACAGGTGTGTTGCAGACAAATTTATGTAACAAGCAGGTGTTGAAAATAAAAATCCAGTAGAAGTAGAAGAGAAAGCATTTGCCCAAAGGAATGGTGTACAGAGGAGGTGAGGCAGCATTTCCTGTTCTCTGCAATGGCATAAAGAGGTCATAGCACTTTGCCCAATGCTATCTAGGAAACCATGACAAGCTCTTATCCATAAAAGGATCTTGGACATAAAGTCTTTCAGGGGTGTCAGGGACTCTGCAGTATGGAGAAATAATATAATAGTTTTGAGACACAGTTAGTAGGATAAATCTCATTTGGGGAAAAACCACTGGAGGTGAGACATGTCAATTGCTGATGAGAAAGTGAGCACTGGGGTAGAACTAACATTCCTAGTTGGGTAACTGGGAAATCACTGTTGTCTTTAAGAGTGCTGTTTTAGAAGATGGTTTGAAATAGGTGGGTTTCTAATTCCAGGGATTCAAGAAATGAGTTACATGATGGGAAAATGAGGACATCCAAGGACTTTAGCAGATAAGGAAAGGAGAGAGACTGGATTGAATTGAAAATGCAAGCAAGAGAGATCATCAGTGAAAATCTCAAAGGATTTAGATTACATATATAATATGTATATATACATAATATATATATACATTATATATAACATATATAATGTATATATAACGTATATATTATGTATATATAATGTATATATAATGTATATATATTATGTATATATAATGTATATATATAATGTATATATATATTATATATAGTAAGTGGAAAGTCTGAAGTGGAAAGAAAGAAATCAGAGGTAAATCATGACATCTAGTCCAAGGCCTGCCCCCACCGAACCAAAGAAGGTAATAAAGTCTTCTTAAAAATGGAATCAACAGGATGAGTCATTTAAGGAGAGTCACAAATGCATGCAACACAGAAAGTACTGCCTATAGGGTAAGCTAATTGTAGTCAGAAATCATATCTGGGTCCCTGGCTTTACATAAAATATCTTTTACTGAAAAGCTGCTTAGTTCCCATTGCCTAGTGAATAAGTGGTTTGGATTTATAGAGGAAGAAACTGAGAAGTCTTAATTTGGGTAGTCTGATTATGTCATTCTTTCCCATATAGAATCATGTCTAAACTCTTCAGCATGGCTCACAGTCTCTCTCATGATCTGGCCACAACCTAACTTTCTAGCCTGCCTTCCTGCATCTTCTCCCACAAGCCAATTCCTCTGGCCCAGCTAAATTGTTCTCTATTCCTGTAATAGGCTGTGCTTTAAAATTTTAAGACTTTGTGCATGCTGTTCATTCCATCTAGATGGCATTCCAAGTGGGATGTGGTATCATCTTATCATGAATGCCTGCTAAACCCCAAACCATCTTTTAAGCCTCTGATTAAATGTCTCCTCCTTTTTGAAACTTTACTATTCTCATCACATAATTATACTCTGACTTCTCTTGGTTTCTTTGGCATTTTATAGATAACCTAACTTTATAACATTTATTACACTGTATTTTAGTACTTGTTAGTATGTTCAAGTAGCTCAGGATCAGTCCATTGCTACAAAGCTTGGAATATATTATACCCTCAATATGCTTTTACTATATGAATGAATAATCAGCATATTTAAACAACTGCCTTTTTCCAATGCTATTTTATTGAACAAGATTTGAATCACTGATATGTCTGGTAAAATCACAATTTTAAATTTATCACAAATTTATGAGGACAAAGCCTTGTATATTATATGCTAAAATGAGTAATTTTGGCTTTACTAACCATACCTAAAAAAAATAAAGGTATCATTGTTGGTGGAAAAAAACATATAAAATATACTTATAACTTTGCCCAGATGTTAAGTCAATCAAATTTAAAAGAGAGAGAGACAGAAATGACACCAGCAAAATAGCAAAGTAGGCAGCTCCAAATTCTCATCACTCCACAGAAACAACAACAAAAAAAAGCAGAAACTATTAGAACTAACTTCCTCCAAACTCTAGAATAAAGTCAAAAGTTTACAGCAACCAAGCAAAGGCTGTTTCAAGAAAAAGCAACTTGAAAACAGAGTGAAAGCTTTGTGGTATTTCCACTTGTCCTTTCATAATCCCTCCCCAACTCAGTAGCCATCTTGAATATGGCAGCCTGCATGTCCAGTGTGGAAATATGGAACCTGATTCCAGAGGAAGCAAAATAGCCCTTACGTGAAATATTATGCTCGTGTGTTCTAACCTGTATAGAGCTACCTGAAACACTAATTGAAGACACTAGTCTCGATTTCACCCCTCATACTCATGGAAAAGTGGCAAGAATTGCTTGGAAACATTGTAAGGTGGATGAAAAATGTATAGCCACCTGGGGTGAAAAGGTTAGGATCGAGACAAACAATATATAGTCATGCTCATGCTCAGGACAGAATGAATGCTCACAGAAGATCTGAGAAGACCCTAAGCTTTCACCTCTGGCTGATCTCTAGACTCAGTGCAAGCAGGAAGTGAAGTCTAAGGCACAGTCGTAAATGGCCTAAGTGTTGAAGAACTGCCACAGCACACAGCCAATCCATAAAGACTGGGGTAAGTGTTTGTTTATTCTGTTTTAGCCTCTGGTGTCCAGAAAATCTTGTCAAAACACTAGCTAAATACAAACTAAAGAAACAAAGACTTCAGTGAATACACATGACAAGGCATATAATCATAGCAAAAATCATTGGAAAAAGTAACTAAACAGATGACTATAGCCTTCAACAAGCAAGAAGAGCAAACTATGAGGAAGGAGAATTTTGTTTTCAGAGTAACCATGTCATAATATTCAATTGTGTAGTTTTCAACAAAATCACAAATCATAGAAACAAAAAGTATTACCTATTCAAATAAAAAAGAATAGATTTTTCTCTATTCCCTGAGGAAGCCCAGACATTGAACATACTTATCAGACATTAAATCAACTATCAAAAAAGACAGAAGGATGTTTACACATGCAAAAACAGGTCAATATTTTAGCATTATTTCTAGAAAATAACATTGAATTTACGTTTTGAATCATGTTCTACATGAGCCAGTAATGGAGTGAGGTTTACAAGTTCTGCATCATTTTAACATAGAAGGTGTTAACCAAGTCTTGGGGTAAAAACATGTCTGGGATAGACGTTACCAGCTGAACTGACCATCTTTAAAAAACTTCTAGCTAGATAGCCTTTGAGAAATAGAAGCATCTTAAGAACTACTCTCATGTATATGCTTTGATGAGTCTCAAGTTATAAAATGTATCCCTGTGGTCTGAATAATTTCAATTGTAGAAAGTTTTGCTATACAGCAATTCCAATTCCACCTACAAAGAGAAAAAAAACTATTTTCTGAGTATTTAGTATGCAATAAGCAATGTGTCAAACACTTTATCTGAAAATTTTCATAGGAACTCTCTGAAATAAGTATAACTGTCATTCCCATTTTACTGATAAGAGAAAATAGGCTTAAAGAAGTTGAACAGGCCGGGCGCGGTGGCTCACGCCTGTAATCCCAGCACTTTGGGAGGCCGAGGCGGGCAGATCACAAGGTCAGGAGATCGAGACCATCCTGGCTAACACAGTGAAACCCCGTCTCTACTAAAAAACATACAAAAAATTAGCCGGGCATGGTGGCAGGCACCTGTAGTCCCAGCTACGTGGGAGGCTGAGGCAGGAGAACGGCGTGAACCTGGGAGGCGGAGCTTGCAGTGAGCCGAGATCGCGCCACTGCACTCCAGCCTGGGTGACAGAGCGAGACTCCGTCTCAAAAAAAAAAAAAAAAAAAAAGAAGTTGAACAATTAACCAAAAATCTCAGTGATATTCAGTGGGAGAGGAGAGTTGAACACCAGTTGCTTCACTCCAGAGCTTATAAACACTTATCTACCATGGTAGTGTCTCCCACATGCTGTAAACAAAAGCCATCTAGGTAATTTAGAATATTTGTTTATTTTTATCCCATCTTGTTAAGAAGGTAGAGCTCAGCTTTCTTATATTCGATCATCCAGTAAAAATATATCAAGCCCGTAATTTATAGCAATCCTCTGGATTTAATATGTAATATCTAACACAATTAATATTAGACAATAAAGACTAGAATTAGCACAGATGTCTGCCAACTTAAGTATTTTTACCTTATGAATGTGTGATTCTCTTACTACTCAAACAGAATTTACCATATATCCATGTTCTCCACTTCTAAAATTAAAGCAAACACAACTGGCTACTGTAGTTAATCCCTTGCCTTCCATTTAAAAAGGAAAAGAACAAGACTTTCTATTTGGAACAAATTTCTAGTAGTACATGCCTTTTAGACAGCTTGGTTCAGCTGAAAATGTGAATGACCAGTAATTGACATAAAAGTAAAAGATATAAAAATATATGGCATATCTATGCATATATATAGCATAATTATTGAAAAAGTAAAATAGCAAAACTAAGTAATAAAAACAAGTAATTGTTATACCTAAGTGGTTTGGAGAATTCTTGGCAATGAATTCTGTGGCAATAAATCGAATGTTTTCATTTTGAAATATTATCCTTGCCTTTCACCTGGATGAGTTGAAAGTCCTAAATGAGAGATTGGGTCAGGATGGTTGTTGGGAGAACCAGAGAAACAAGTGGGTATAAAGAGAGAACGAAATTGAAGCACTGCTGAGGACAGAAAAGAATATTTACTTTTCAGGTGGAAATTGGGCCCAACACAGGATGAGGGAAACCCCGCTGGAGAGAGCACACTGCAGACAAATTGAAGAACACAGGTGGCTAATGGACAGAATGATTCACCTGACCCTGAATTTTTCTAAAAAACAGCATTTCTAAATCGGGCATCTTTTGTTATGAGTGTCAAGAGAATACAAAGACAGTCTAACTCCAACAAAGGAAATCATTGATTCAAAAAGAAGAGATGAAAACCCATTGATAATAATCCCCACAGCAATTCAACCTCAAAAATATTTGGCAGCACACACTGAATGCGGCTTACCTCCTTAGGGAATTTCATACCCAGCCAAAGACTTGTCCCAGGATTTTATTATCATTTTAGCAAATTCTCTTTAATTGGGATGACTTTTATTTATTACTGAGGTCACATTTATAAAACTTTATCCTGGCTAAAAAACAAAAGTCAGTGTACTGAAGAGCCATTCATATTTTTCAGTCATGGCTTTAGGTTTCTCTCACATCTGATACATAACTCAGCAACTTCCAAATGTGTCACATTGCTTTGTTTTTACCTATCTTTGTTACCCAAGAGTATTTGGACAAAGTTTAAATAATCAGCTAGCCTCAGTCCACTGAGCTATGGAAAAATTAGAATCTTTATAGTACTGATATGTTTTCAAGCTAATTTAGGAGAGTTTATAATTTTAAGAGATTCAGCTGAACATTACCTCTTGCTTTCATCTAGACCTTTAGAATAGACTGTAAGTTTTCATGTTTTGAGAAACACAGTATGTGTAAATTCAAGTCATATCCCTCCCCTACCCACCCTTTCATCCATCAACCTTGAGTTCAAAAAATAATTCATATTTTCTGTAGAGTGGTTGAGGGGTATGTAGGAAAACAAATCACTTTCATAGGGATGTTACTGTATAACACAAGTAGAGAAAGAGTGCCACGGTTCCTGCAAGGACTGCCTACTTGTCATATTTGATTCCATTGTAAAGTATGTATGAGTGAATTCCATAATTCCGGTATATTGGTGAAGACAGGCAGGCAAGCACCAAGGAAGGAAGAAGGAAAGAAGGAAATGTTTATTCATTGTCTTCTAAAAAGAAAGAGAGTTGAGCCAACTGCAGTCTGTTCTTCAGATATTAACTTTCCAATTCCTTTTAGTTTTAAATTTGACTTCAGGCAGGACATTTTAATTTCCTCAAATCAGTCAATTTCTGTTTACTGGCACAAATCTTGGGGATATAAAATTCCCTATAGATAATTCACTGTTCAAAGATGACTGCCAACACTCACTCTTGGTTGCCTAGACTGCAAGCAGCTGAGACCAAGGGCTCCTCCTTCTTCCAGCTTGAGGGGACTGCACTAGGCTTCCAAAGTCTCCTATATGCAATGCAGCTGGCCTTCTTGTCAACTTCACTAAACAAATGACAAGTTATTCAGTGCCTCAGTGATCCAACAATCTTCCCATTGATAAAACTGTTCTTATGAATAGGTACAATGGGTAAGGACCCTCCCCTGGAATGCCAACTGCAGTAAAGGGCTAATGCAGTGTCTCTGAGCATGTTCAAACCCTGAGAATTCCAGAGAAAAGCCTGTCTTTTGGCTTCTGGCAGGTAACCTCTAAGCCCTTACAACATCCTGCCCAGTAAAACCATCTTGGTTTATCTGGCACTTTGGGTCACATCAATTAGTCTATGCTAACAATGTGATTTATAGTGGGGACCGTGGGCCACATGGTATCCGTTTCATCTCTGAAGGGGCTTCAGACCAAATAATTAAGATCAGCCTTGTGGACACTCTGTGCCAATGTGATCAACCCTCAATAAAAACCCTGGACACCAAGGATTGAGTGAGCTTCCCTGGTTTACAATACTCCATGTGTTCTCACATATTGTTGGGATGATAAAGCAGTATCCCTACAACTCCACTGGGAGAAGATGGCTGCAAGCTCATGCTAGTCTCTCCTGAACTCCGCCCTATGTGCATTTCCCATTGCTGATGTTAGTCTGTATCCTTTCACTATAATAAACCACAACTGTGAGAATAACGGCTTTTCTGAGTTCTGTGAGTGCTTCTAGCAAATCACCTGAGGGAGATCTTGGGGACTCTTGACCACACTATCCCACTACAGTGCATTCAACCGAGTCTCTTGGCCCTAGCATACTCCTTCAAGAGGACCCTTTATGACCCTTGGCTCAGAAGTTCCTCCTGTGAAATCTGTTCCTTACTCCACTCCAAATTGTGTGGTGCTATAGAATTCACTGACAGTAAGTGCAGAAGCCATGAGTCATTACTCACTACATCACACATTATTAAGACATCTATGAACAAAATGATGGGAATTCTATACTTTTTCATTTTTAATTATTTTGAAAATTTTAATTTGAAAATTTGAACCTTTAATCAGATTCAATTGGATGTAATTTAGGATTCCAATATCACTGAGTTACATGTGTGATTCCCTTATTTGCTACCTAGTACCAAATCCTCAGACCAATTGTTGGTTGAAAATGCATAAAAAATCAGGTAAACAAATAATTGGGAAAGAAAATTTCTAACACTATAGTCAGAAAAGCTGAAGTAATAAATAAATTAAAAATGCATTGCAAAACCTAAAGTTTATTATATGTTTATTATAGTAATTTAGGATTTGTGAAATTTTGAACTATACCATTGTCATATTCTAAGAATTTATAATTGCCCATATGTAGATTTTATACAAAAGGTCACCATTTACAAACACAGATAAATCTCAAGTCTCAGATAAAAGTTATGTAGATTTACGCAATTGCAATATTTAGTATGACCAATGTTATAACACATAAAGAACCTTGGCCACCTACCTGTGTCAGTGTGCCAAAAATAATGCATAGATAATTTTTTCAGGAGTGAGGTAGACAACTGCTACCAGAATATGCCAAGGCCAATTTTTGAGCTCTGTAAAGTGTGCCTCTGCTTCCAATCCTGCCTCCTCTCTGTCCCAGCTCCTTGCTACCTAACACCACTCCACTCTCTTAGCCTTTCAAGTATTTGTTCATGCGCACTTGTGCATTGCAAACATGCCAGACTCAGTGTTCTTTAGGTATGGGTGACTACCATGCCCAGCACAGAGACTGCCACATTGGAGGCACTCAGCATGGGTTAAACAAATAGCCCAATATTCTTAATTTCTCGATTATATAAACATGCCTTTCGGGGAGACATTTCCCTTTCAATTCAGCGTTCAGGATTCAGATCAGCCAGCCACATATCCCCTTGTCCAGTTGACTTTTTAAAGCAGGATAAATAAGTAAATTTTGTGGGTTCTACAAGGACACAATCTTTTTGCATATATAAGATATATATATTGCATATATAAGATATATATATATATATATATATCTCAAAACAGACTGATCACATAATTTTTGAGTCAAGAATAAAGAAAAGAAAAGGGACTCTTGTCACAGTTTGGAATGAGATATTTATTTAGTGAATGCAGGTGCAATAGACAACTGAGGTAATTTGCACTGAAGAGAATAAAACCTGTTTTGCTTTTATTGCAAAGATTGCTGTTGGTGTTTTAAATAAATCCTCCAGAAGAAACCTCTTCCTTGTTCCTGTGATGCTGTTTTCTTTTTAAACTTCGTGACTGTGACATTTAATACATTGTTTCCTAAATTAAAATTTCTCATGGTAGTTTATCTCTTTTTTTTTTTTTGAGATGAAGTCTCGCTTTGTTGCCCAGGCTGGAGTGCAGTGACACAACCTTGGCTCACTGCAACCTCCACCTCCCAGGCTCAAGTGATCCTCCTGCCTCAGCCTCTGAAGTACCTGGGACCACAGACACATGCCACCACACTCAGCTAATTTTTGTATTTTTGGTAGAGACGGGGTTTCACCATGTTGCCCAGGCTAGTCTCACATTCCTGAGTTCAAATGATCCACCCGCCTCAGCCTTCCGACGTGCTGGGATTACAGGCGTAAGCCACCGCACCCAGCCACTAGTTTTTTTCTTCTAATGGATTGTAAATTTCTTGAGGGTAGTGTCTCATTTTTACATGATCCTAGAACAGTTGTAACATCTAGGAGATGGTAGTTGCTCAATAAATATTGGTGCAAGTAAATGACTGGTTCCTAAAGGAACTTGTCCCTTGTTTTTACTCTGTGTATGTGTGTATGTGTGCATGGGTGTGTGTGTGTGTGTGTGTGCATGTTCGTGTATGTATGTGTATGTTTTCTTTTTTCCCTGTATAAAAAGCTCAGTTTGAGCATAACTGAGAATCAAAGCTAAGCTTTGCAGTATGAATACATTCTACATCACGATTCTTTGTGAATATATTAAACTATTATCTCACACTACTCAATACATTAAGTAAGTAGTCACCACCAGCAGGTACCAACAAAGATACCTTTCTGCAAATGCCAGCTGTCACCTCCCTCTTGGTCACCTTGTAATCACCTTGCAGTCTTGACTGACGCCCAAACTTCTGGATCATAGCCCACCATCTGGACTTCTGCCTCCTCCAAGTGCATTCGCCATACTGAGCTGCTGCTTAGTGGTTAATTAGTAACACTGACTGGTACAAAATATCCTACTCATGATTATTTAAATTATAAGTGCTTTTATCCCCCACAACAGCAATAATTGCCAAACACCCTTCATTCCAAGCTTATCTAATTCTCAGTTTACCAATGTGTTACTTACACATTTAGAATAAATGTTCTTAGAGGTTTGGACAGAGAAATAGTCTTTAAGTTTTCAGGAATTACATTTTAAAAAGGAGACACTGAAAGAGCAAACAAAATCATTGAATGGTTAAGGTCAGGGCTGGAATGTTCCAGACTTGCCAGCCGGGCCCAGCCAGCTGCCCCTGACTTTCCACACATCAGCAAGTTCCCCTCATAAAAGGTTTACAGCTCAAGCCAAGCTGGTTTCAGACAGAGTTAAACCAACACCGCACAAAGAAGTGAAGGGAAAACAGTGTGAGACCAATTAAAACAAATTGGTAATGAAAGCAACAGCTGGATGTCAACATGTTCCACTCTTTATTGGCATGTCAATGGGGTGATTTTTAGAGAAACTGGTGCTGTCAGAAGGAAAGGAGAGACCAGTGCCCTAACAGGTCAGCACAGGCCTGTAACTCACCAAATAAATTCATTCCTGTCCACTAGCCCCGGAAAGCCACCTGCACAGATGAAAACCCATGCGTGCA
This sequence comes from Nomascus leucogenys, assembly GCF_006542625.1. Lineage (NCBI taxonomy): Eukaryota > Metazoa > Chordata > Mammalia > Primates > Hylobatidae > Nomascus > Nomascus leucogenys. Next base: position 52,573,574 of record NC_044399.1, read on the forward strand.
AGAAACTTTTCTCTCCTCTAAAGCCTCCAACTGAACTATCGCCACAGGGAAGAACATCTCTTCCACCTTAATGCTAAACTCAAAGCTCACTTGGCAAATAATGTTGTGACAGAATGTGAGACAGCCAGTGCAGCATGAAAAGCACTGGGAAGCCAGATGACCTGGGTTCTGGGTCTAGTACTGTCATTACAGCCTTTGCCCTACAACATGCCAAATACCTGATCTGTAAAGAGGCAAATATACAGTCTTCCCCTAGTATCCCTGGAGAATTGGTTTCACAATCTCTCTGACTTAAAATCCATGAATGCTCATGTTCCTTATATAAAATAGTGTAGTGTTTGTATATAATCTATGCACATGTTCCCATATACTTTAAATTATCTCTAGATTACATATGGTACCTAGTACAATGCCAGGTAAATAGTTGTTAAACTATATTGCTCAGGGAATAATGATGAAAAAAGTCTGTACATGCTCAGTAGCAGATGCAATTTTTAACCAGGGTTGGTTGAATACAGGGATGCAGAACCCATGGATATGGAGGGCCAAATGCTCTGCCTTCTTTTGCCTGCTCTACATGGGTGTCATGAAAATGACATGAGAAATTATACGTGCAGACAGTTTAAAAATTGAACACATTACCCATCAAGTAAAGATCTCTTAAGTGGCTGGCTGGAGTATTTTTGAAAAGCAATTTCATAACTGTTGTAGAGCATGTAATGGCAAGTCTAGTATTGGACCACTTCCTTCTTCCCATGGCACAAGGTAAATCCAGGACCATATGATTGCTGAGAAATGGTAGGTCAGGTGTAATATCCTATGTTGGTTGAGTGCCTGTGAGCTAGATCTTATAATCATTTCATCAATAACAAGTCTCTGAATTAGGTATTAGCATTCCAATTTACAGATAAAGAAATTGAGGCTCAGAGAGGTTAAGTTGCACAAAGTCACACAGCTATTCAGTTAAAGACGTAGGACATGAACCATAAAGCATTTGCTCTTTTTTTTCTTTTTTTTTTTTTGATAGAGGGTCTTGCTATGTTGCCTAGGCTGGAGTGCAGTGGCGCAATCACAGCTCACTGCAGCCTTGAACTCCTAACCTCAAGGAATCCTCTGGAGTAGCTGGGACTATAGGTATGCACCACCACACCCGGTTGATTTTTTTTTTTTTTTTTTTTGTAGACATGGGTCTTGCCATATTACCCAAGCTTAAAGCCTTTGCTTTCAACTGCTATGCTGTCTCCACCTTTGTTGTCCTCATCGTAACACAACAGGATGTTGAAACGGAATTAAACTCCAAAGGCCAATAGCAAAATAATATGTGCCAAGATACTAAATCTGAACCACTTACCAGGATCAAGCCTGGGATAATTTGGGTTTCCACTCAAGAAGACAGTTTTTAGGGAATGCACAACCAGATACCACATGCGGAGCCCAGAAACTTAGGTGGCCAGTCGAAGGAAATATCCCACCCCTTCCTAAAAAGTGGGTCCTTTCTGGAGAAGTAGAGTATTCCATAAACTTAGGAAAGCATCTCATGAGACAGCAACATCTATGAGGAACCCAGAAAGTGCAACATGCCAGTTCAAAAGAGTATAGTCAACAAAAATGTTTTCTACCACATGCTTCTCCAGCTCCCTGTGGAAGTCAGAGGCTCCCTATTGAGAAGGAATAGATAAGAAGTGAAAGACAACGGGGATGGGAAAAAGGAAAAATCATCCCACCACGGCAGGTCTCAACTGAAAAAAGGGAGATTTGTGAACTTAGAATTAAGTAAGGAATTTTTTTATACTGGAGGACTTATTTTAATTACTGTTCTTGTGACCACCTGTAAACCAAGGATTTTTTTTTTAAACCTACCATATCCAGAAGGCTGGGTAAACTATGGAAACTTCCCACATTTTCATTAAATATCAGGAAGAAACTTGGCCCCTGAGGGAGTTTGGAGTTAAAGAAGAGAAAAAAGTTCGGTTGCTTTATGTATTACTCCACTCTTAAATATAGAGTTACAGTTCCCTGGACCTAGAAGTGAGTGGAAAATGTCTAGGGCTTAAGAAATATTTTTGTCAATGGAGACATACAGCATGGCTTGAAATAGGTGTTTTAGGGGGTGAATATGTGGGAGAAGAAAAGATAGGATCAGAAAAAACTTTCTGCAGATGTTAACATATCCCCAGTCCAGGGCCAAGTTCTCTGAAGTGTGTGGACCTCATTTATAGATGAGCCCACAGCCTGCTAGCCTGCCCAGTCCCTTGAAAGGCCAAGTGCCCTTTGGGTCTCTGTCTGCTTCTTCCTCTTTTGCCTTCTCCCTGCTGTCCTTTGGAGAGTTATGCTTACTTCTGTAGGCTGTCAAGGGTAAAATGAACCATGGAATCATTTCCCAGCCAAGAATATGTTCTTACAGACCCTATAGTCGTGCATTGGTGATTGCAATAACCACAGATTTACAGAATAAAAAGAAAACTCAGCAAAAATAAAGCCTATGCCAGTTTAGTGGTGGGTGATTGTGAATCCAAGCAGCAGACTGGCCAACATTTGCTGGTCCCCTTACTCTGCCAGGAAATGAGAAGTGACATATTTACATGCAAATAGTAAGGAAACTGAATAAAATTCATTTACAGAAGGTGAAACTATAAATATATATGTATGTATGTGTGTGTGTGCATATATACATACATTTATATACACACACAGACATACACACTTAAATATACCCTAGGCAACTTCAGTCATAGATTAAAACAGAAGTAAAGGGAATTAGTCCAAAGGTATAATTTAGGTGCATAACTGTTCATTTCTCCTATATAGGCAGTTCTATCATCAAATAATTAGTCATTACTAAAAATATAATTTTAATCATTTGCTGATATTATAAAGCTTAATGTCTATCAAGAGACATTATCATCTTTAATAGTCAGCCTGCTACTATCCTTGGAACCAAAGCCCTGGCTGGAGCCAAGTTGCCGACGTTTTCAATCCTCCTTCCAGATTTTCTTCAGAATATGGCTTTCTACCTATTAATTTTTGGTAACATAGAATTAATAACTCTCCTGAGTGGGAATAAAAAATGACATTTAGTGGCACCTACAATGTGCGTATATCATTCATTATTTACTTCTCACAGAAGCCCCATGAGGTATCCAATATTATCCCCATTGTGTAGATGGGAACACTGGCACTCAGAGAAGTTGTATCATGCCTAGTAGGGGCCAAGCTGAGATCAGAGCACAGGACCCTTGAGTGCAATTGCAGGGCACTTACTACTAGTACCTTACAATGTCTTTCCTCTCACAAGGTAACTCAAATACAGGCCCGTCGTTCACCTCAGTGGAGAAGCTGATGGAATTGTTCATTGGTGGCTCTAACCTCTTCATCCCTGAACCCTCTGCCACCTAATTGTTTCTCCTTTCTCATCAAGGGCAAATGCCCTTATCATTGGGTAATGCTGAAAGTGAGAATCCTTGAAGTTGTTCCAGGCAGGGTTGGCTTCATGAATGGGCAACCTGTGCAGTCTCATAGAACCCTACCTCCAAAAGGGCTCTGGGCTTGGTTTAATGCTGTGCTATAACTGTATTAGTCCATTTTCATGCTGCTGATAGATACATACCCAAGACTGGGAAGAAAAAGAGGTTTAATTGGACTTATAGTTCCACATGGCTGGGGAGGCCTCAGAATCATGGCAGGAGGTGAAAGGCACTTCTTATATGGTGGCGGCAAAAGAAAATAAGGAAGATGCAAAAGCAGAAACCCCTGATAAAACCATCCAATCTCATGAGACTTATTCACTACCATGAGAACAGTATGGGGGAAACTGCCTCCATGATTCAAATTATCTCCCACCAGGTCCCTCCCACAACCCATGGGAATTATGGGAGTATAATTCAAGATGAGATTTGGGTGGGGACACAGTCAAACCATATCATTCTGACCTTGGCCCCTCCAAATCTCATGTCCTCACATTTCAAAACCAATCTTACCTTCCCAACAGTCCCCCAAAGTCTTAACTCATTTCAGCATTAACTCAAAAGTCCACAGTCCAAAGTCTCATCTGAGACAAGGCAAGTCCCTTCTGCCTATGAGCCTGCAAAATCAAAAGCAAACTAGTTTCTTCCCAGATACAATGGGGGTAAAGGTATTGGGTAAATATAGCCATTCCAAATGGAAGAAACTGGCTAAAACAAAGGGGTTACAGGGTCTGTGCAAGTCAAAAATCCAGCAGGGCAGTCAAATTTTAAGGCTCCAAAATGACCTCCTTTGAATCCAGGTCTCATATCCAGGTCAGGCTAATGCAAGAGATGGGTTCCTATGGTCTTGGACAGCTCCACCCCTGTGGCTTTGCAGTGTATAGCCTCCCTTCCAGCTGCTTTCACAGGTTGGCATTGCATGTCCGCAGCTTTTCCAGGCAAACGGTGTAAGCTGTTGGTGGATCTACCATTCTGCGGTCTGGAGGACAGTGGCCCTCTTCTCATAGGTCCACTAGGCAGTGCTCTGGTAGGGACTCTGTGTGTAGGCTCCAACCCCACATGTCCCTTCCCCACTGCTGTAGCAGAGGTTCTCCATGAGCACCTTGCCCCTGCAGCAAACTTCTGCCTGGGCATCCAGGCATTTCCATATATCTTCTGAAATCTATGCAGAGGTTCCCAAACCCCAGTTCTTGAATTCTGTGTACTCGCAGGCTCAACATCACATGGAAGCTGCCAAGGCTTGAGGCTTCCACCCTCTGAAGCCGTGGCCCAAGCTCTATATTGGCCCCTTTCAGTCATGGCTGGAGTGGCTAGGACCCAGGGCCCCAAGTCCATAGGCTACACACAGCACACAGCACACAGGGATCCTGGGCCCAGCCCATGAAACCATTTTCTCCTAGGCCCTCTGGGCCTGTGACAGAAGGGGCTGCCACGAAGACCTCTGACATGCCCTAGAGATATTTTCCCCATTGTCTTAGGGATTAACTTTCGGCTCCTCTCTACTTATGCAAATTTCTGCAGCAGGCTTAAATTTCTCCTCAGAAAATGTTTTTTTCTTTTCTATCACATTGTCAGGCTGCAAATTTTCTAAACTTTTATGCTCTGCTTCCCTTATAAAACTGAATGCCTTTAACAGCACCCAAGTCACCTCTTGAATGCTTTGCTAATTAGAAATTTCTTCTGCCAGATACCCTAAATCATCTGTCTCAAGTTCAAAGTTCCAAAAATCTCTACGGCAGGGGCAAAATGCCTCCAGTCTCTTTGCTAAAACATAACAAGAGTCACCTTTACTCCAGTTCCCAACAAGTTCCTCATCTCCATCTGAGATCACCTCAGCCTGGACCTTATTGTCCATATCACTATCAGGCTTTTGGTCAAAGCCATTCAACAAGTCCCTAGGAAGTTCCAAACTTTCCCACATTTTCCTGTCTTCTTCTGAGCCCTCCAAACTGTTCCAACCTCTGCCTGTTATCCAGTTCCAAAGTCACTTCCACATTTTCGTGTATCTTTTCAGCAATGCCCCACTCTACTGGTACCAATTTACTGTATTAATCTGTTTCATGCCACTGATAAAGACATACCCAAGACTGAGAAGAAAAAGAAGTTTAACTGGACTTACAGTGCTATCTATGAACACGGCTGGGGAGGCTTGGAATCATGGCAGGAGGCAAAAGACACTTCTTACATGGCAGCAGGAAGACAAAATGAGGAAGATGCAAAAGCAGAAACCCCTGATAAAACTATCAGATCTCGTGATACTTATTCACTGCCATGAGAACAGTATGGGGGAAACTGCCTCCCATGATTCAAATTATCTCCCACCGGGTCCCTCCTACAACATGTGGGAATTATGGGAGTACAATTCACGATGAGATCTGGGTGGGCATACAGCCAAACCATATCAGTAACCATATTGAAATTGTTAATAATTTTATCATGAACTTACGTTTTGTAAGTGAAGTCAAATAGAACAATGGAGCATGGTCACAAGCAGAGGAGATAATGCATATCTGCCTGTTCCTTGCCACTGAATTTGCTTATAGCACTGGGGATGCCCCGTGAGCACAGAATTTTGGTGAACTCACAATACATGAGAATTGAACCAAACTTCAAACAAATGCTAGGTTCTGAATGTTTGTGTCCCTCCAAAATTCATACATGGAAACCTAGTCCCAAACACAATAGCATTAACAGTTGGGACTATTAAAAGGTGATTTGGTCATGAGGGTGGAGCCCTCATAAATAAGATTAGTACCCTTATACGAGAGACCCAAGGGACCTTGTTTGTCCTCTGCCATGTGAGGACACAGCAAGGTGTTTTCTATAAGCCAGGAAACGGACCCTCACCAGATACTATACCCACAGGCTCCATGGACTTCCAGCCTTCAGAACTGAGAAATGAATTTTTGTTGTTTATAAACTATCCAGTCTATGGTATTTTGTTGTAGCATCCCAAACAGACTAAGACAGCAAGTATAAGGTAAGCAAGCATGGACTAAGTAGGCAAGGGCACTCATGTCTCAGAGACTATGCTTTCTGTTAGAACCAGAACTTCCTTCAAACCAGAAAGAAGACAATGGGATTCTAAGAGGCACAATGACAAAGGAAACCTATCCTAGTCTTTCTCACTCCTGTTACTTACCTATGTTTTGTTTCTTTACCTTTTGGTCCTTTCTTACTAATTTGTAAACCAAGGATAGAAAGTGTTGGTAGAATGTTTATCCATCAAGTAAAATAAAAAGGGTTGAGTTCTTTTTTGTGCGGTATTTCTTCTGTTTTGGTAAGAACGAAATATTTATGTATGAACTATGTAATTTTGGTGATACCACAAACAACTTAAATGCCTTTATATTTGCATTATAATTGGCATTGCATAGTATAAAGATGAATGGTAAAATTCTTGTTAATTATTTAAAATGTAACTTTTCTGGTCAGGTGTGGGAACGACAGCTTGCAGAGTATGTGGTGATGAGAGCATGTGACCTTTCTTTAGACAGTGGGCCAAGGGGGGGAAAAAAAAGACAAAATTCAACTTTTCCCTACTTAGAATATCATTAAATTGTAAATTAAAAAAACACTGTGACAAGTTAAGGGTGAGTGAGACCACCGAAGACAGAGAAAAACTTTTTATTTTAGTAACCATCATTACCCTTTTTCGGGCTTTTTTTCTTTGCTTTTTTTTCTTCGTTTTACACTGGGCCCAGAAGATTAAGTAGCTGGCCCCAGACCTAGAGAAACACGCATTCTGCAATTTTCAAAATGCAACCTCAGCTTTTGCACCTACTTGACCTTTTGTGGCTTGGGTGGAGCCATAAGAACTTAAGATCAACTAAGCCTACAATAACAGACAACTCAGAAAAGGAAGTTTAAAGTCATGACCTTAGGCATAGAGGGTTGGCATTCTGTTTCTAGAGTAAAAAACTTTTCTATTTTGCTGCAATCTGTGAAAATAGGAATATTAATCTAGGGAATAGATTACACTGAAAGATTTGAAATACAAATATTTTCCCTCATGGTTTCAAGGTAAGGAGAGTAAGGCTTGTATTGCATATTGGGGTTTGGCTACAATATAATGACATTGTGTCAGGAAGAGTTGACACTGGTCTTCGGTATGTTCTCATGCAATGGACAGGGAGAAGATACTATAATAATTCAGAGCATGAAAACAGAATGACTCAATTTTGTCTATTTATTGCTCAAAAGCAAAAATAACCAGACATTTGAGGGGTATAATAACAATTTAAAAGAGAAAGAGAGAATGCAAAACAGACACCCTATGCTAGATAAGGCCCAAATATTGGACCAGATAACTTAAGTTTTAAAAATAATCATTAAAAATACTGTAAAAGAGATAAGGGAAGGTATTAGTAACATGAAGCAGGACAAAGTAGAAATCCATGTTCAAAAATATAAAGAACTTAACAGATAAGCAATATAACAAAATATATGTACTAGAATAGCAAAATTATTTCCTGGAAGATCAGATAAAGGAATTCTGTCAAAAGTCACTAAAAATAAAAAAAGATTAAAAATTTCAAAAGTAAAGTTAAGCTATACTTAATAAATACTGGGAATGATAAAACAGAAAAAGAAGAGAAATACTTTTCTAAAAATCAGTGATAGAATTCAAAATTTTTTAAAAGAAAAATATTGGAAAAATACTAAAGAAAAACAAATTTCTAAATGTTTCTGGAGAAAGCAGTACTTACAAAGAATAAGATGTCAAATTTGTAACAGGCTCAAAAATAGCTGAACTCTAGAGACAACACAGTGAAGTCATATGTGTAAGTGATTGAAAGTAAAGAACTTTGATACTATAATTGTACATCCACCAATATTATTATTTAATTGTGAGAGCTAAATAAAGACATTAACAGACACAGGAGGTTTCAAAAGTTTTACTACACAAAGTCCCTCTCTGAAAAAGTAGAAAAAAGATTCAATTAAAACAATGAAGAAATCCACACGCATACTCAGCATTTGCAGGTTAAGTAAATAACCGATATAGCTTATTTTGGTCTAAAAAAGCAAGGACTGGTAGGAAAAAAGTCCATGTGGTCTATAAAAATCCACAAGCAAAACGTAAGCACTTTTAACGTGACTGGGGATTAAGGGAGTGTTTGGGAATGAAGGCTCTGGAGGTGGAAAACAGATACAGTCTTTTGTATGTTTATTGTGAATATACATTTTCATCATCTACATATTCCACATTCATGAAGGATATGTCTAAGATCTTTGTGAATCCCATATTTGCAACTATCATTAAATTATTCCAACATTAAATGAAGAAAAAGATAAATGAAAATATTAAGTGACATCAAACTGCTAACAATTCCATAATTGGAATACCAAATCAGAAGTCTTGATTCCCTAATTTATGTTTCTGGCATTTGATGCCAGCTGTTTCTCAGGGTCTTTAAGTACCAGTACACCTTAATCTCTCAGAGCCTCAAAGTGAGGTTTCAAACTATGAGCCCCTTTAAGCAAACCATGAAGGAGGAGATGATTCCAATGGAATAAGAAGGAAGTATTCAAACTCTTTTATAAAGCAACTACAACAATCAAACCAAAACCTGACCAGATTGCAAAAAACAAAAGGATGGTTTAAATCTAAAATTCATCATATTATTAAGAGTTCATTGGACAAAATATATTATGTGATCATCTGAAAATAGGCTGAAAACATATTTGGCCAAATTCAACACCCATTGTCAATGTTGTAAAAAACTAATTAGTATTTAATGCATAGTATTCAACAGTATTCAACAGATATTTTGTGAATTATATATATATAACTAATTTACTTATTTGTATATTCTATTTATACATAGTATAAGGCCAGTATTTATACTGATATTAAACTGATATATATGTTTTTATATTTGTTTATTTTTGAAACATATGATAAGGGGGATTTCTATATTACTGGTATTCATATATTAAACTGATATATATATATTTAAATAGAAAACGTGTCTATATGAGTAATAGGTACTGATAAATAAGTTCTATATTACTAATATATATAAAATTTTAGATATATTTACTTGTATATATATATATTTTATAATACATATAATGATGTATACTGATAGAGAAATAATTTATTACATGGGAGAGGGAAAGTATTTTTTTAATTAAGGCTCAAAATCCAAAAGCCATAAAAATATTGATAAATTTAAGCAAAAATTAAAAAAAATTCCACTTTGTACAAAACACGGTAAGGACAGCTGAAAGGAACTGACAAATAGGAAAAATACCTGCAAATCACTTTTTAGATATAGGACTAATTTACTTGATATTGAATAAGAGCACCTAGACATGAAAATAAGATACAAAGAGATAGTTCACCTGAAAGTACATTCATACAAAACCTTGCTCAAATTCACACACGATAAAAGAAATGTAAATTATAACTAAGGGATACCATAGTTTACTTATTATGATAGCAAAAAAACTGAAAGTGCCACAATATACTTTAGTAGGACTGTATTGAGACAAGCGCTCTTAGATACCACAGGTATAAGTGTAAATACATACAACGACTATAAAAGAAAATAGGGAAATAACAATCAAGCATACAAATTCATTTACTATTGCCCCAGAAATCTCACTTTAGGAAATATATTCATAAATAAACCTGAATCTATTTAAAATGACACATGAACAAGGTTATTTATTAGAAGACATTTTTCAAAAGCCAAAAAATTTAACCACTCAAGTGGGTATCTATGGGAATGTAGTTAAAGAAAATATGATTTAGCTCTAACATAGACTACTATCAAGCTGCAAAACTAAAAAAAATGTAGAAACTCTGTTCTAACTGACTAACGCTGCATAACAAACCATTTCAAACTTACTGACATAAAATAACCACTTTATTGGTTTCATTAATTCTCTCTGGGCCAAGAATTTTAAAAAGGCCTCATGAGGACAGCTTATCTCTGTTCCAGGACATATGGGGCCTTAACTGGGAAGGCTTGAAGGCTGGCTGTCCTCTTTAGCTGGAGGCTAAATTCATGGGAAGGTTTACTCACTTCCATGTGTGGTGCTTGATGCTGGCTTATGGAACCTCCGCTGGGGCTGAAGCCACAGCACATTCACATGGTTTCTCAGTGATTGCTTAGGCTTCCCTACAAGATGGCTGGGTTCCAAGAACAGTATCCTAAAGACATAGCTAGAAGGAAGCTGCATCATCGTCCATATTCTAGTCTCTTCCCACTGCATCATTTTCTCCACGGTTTGAACTCCATCCAGATTCAAGGAGTGGCAACATGGACCCATCTCTTGATGGAAACAGTGTCAAAGTGACACTGGAAGAAAAGCAGGTGGGATTGGAAGCTACTGTTGCCACCATTTTTGAAAAATAGAATCTGCCCTACTGTGTGGAAAGATTTACAGGATCAAGAGTTAGGTCCGAAAGCAAGGTATAGCTCGGTGCAGTAGTCTGAGCTACTCAGGAGGTTGAGCCAGGAGGATCACTTGGGCCCAGGAGTTTGAGGCTGCAGCAAGATATGATCACATAACTGCACTGCAGCCTGAGTGACAGAGTGAGACCCTGTCTCTATGAAAACAAAAGAGAAGAATTAAGTTTTGATAAAGAAACCCTGGAGAAATACACACAAAACTACCTCCAAAAATTGCTAAGTTTTGTGGGAGGAGTTTGGAAGAGACTGTAGAGAAACAGGTAACGATGCCGAAAGAGACATTTTCTGCGTGTTTGTTGTACATCATTTGAAAAATGCTAAATAGTAATAACTGACAAACACACTGACACACACACACATTTACACACATGTGTAGTTTATTCTTCCACTAGAATCATTACATGGATTTATGATTTGGGTAAGTTTTTTTAAAATGCTTACATATGTAAGCCTCCCCTGATATCCCCAAGCAAAGAGCATGTTTCTTGATACAAATAAAAAGCTTTGTAATAGAAAACTTTGTAATAGAAAACTACTTTTTGTTCATTCATACTTTGAATGAACAGGTCAGTGATACTTGCAGTATAAGGCTTGGAATCAATTCTCTTTTATTGCATTTCATTTCCACCAGTGAAAGTTAAAATATCAGTTGATTGTGAATGTTTAATCTTCCCTCTCTTTCCTTTGCTTTCTCTCTCAGTTTTCAGTCAATCCCCTAAATAAGCAATATTTAGTGTTACCCTGAGTCTTGCTTTTTGCTGTTTCAAATGCAACATATATTATAATCTTCACAACAACTTTGTGAGGAAGGAACTATTATTCTGCCAGTTTTACAGATAAGTTTGCAAAATACCAGAATACATACGATACAATGTGTATGGTATGTAGTGCAGACTGTGTCTGTGAAGGTTTGGTTATTCTCCAATCTTCTTCTCCAATCTCGATTCTAAGACCTCCTTTCCTAATATAGCAGTTAATACTCATTTGGAAAACATTTTAGAAAACCAAGAGGACATTTAGTTGGAGGTAAATCTGAAGAGCACATGAGCTAACCTTCTCAATTACAGAAACGGAAATTAGGTCAGAGAGAAAAAAAGTCATCATGCAAACTTCACACAGCTCCTGGGAGGAGAATCCAGGTCTCCTGGCTCCAAGGGTGCTGTGCTCCCCACCGCCACAAATGTTTTCCTTCAGAAACCACAAGAATGCACTTGTCACCTAATAACTCTGCCACAACTGCTGTGACAGGTTGTGTTCAAACCAACTCCATTTAGAGGTGCACTTACAACAGAGCTGCAACAGCCCAAGGGAAAGCTGATGAGCAGCACAAAGGGAGGGAAATGGCCCACTTTCTCTGGGCTAGAAAAAGAGTTCTAAGTATGCTAATACACTTAGAAAGCAGCAGTTTATAGATGGCATAGAAGGTTGCTAACAAACAAGTATGGAATTTGAATGGTCTGTAATGGGGAATGTGTCCCAGTTATGAAGGGCATTCTAGAGGAAGACATTTCAGGTGCTTCCATTGTCCATGGACTTCAAGCAGGTCCTCAGCAGGAATCAATCTGACTGACTGAAGCTAACTTTGAACCTGCCCATTACCCAGTTTACCCTATGGAGTGAAAGGAAGAGTATGTTCCAGCTACAGCATCTCATTAACATTCAGTGTTCTTTCATATATGGAGAAATGTCTTACTGAGCACCTTCTCTGTGCCCTTTACCTTCTCAGGGAAGCAAAGATGAATCGGGTCCCATCACTGATACCCAGACCACCACCACAGTGTGGATTAAGTTACTTCCTCCATCAATGTCAGTGTCATATATGAGCTACTTTATTTATAATCCCTCAATTCTTTAATCAATACAGTGTGTGTGTGTTAATTTCCAGCTGTGAGTCTAATATTTTAAACACTTTTTATTGTTTCCATATATTAATCACTGCTGCTGCTGAGCGAGTTAAGGGGCAGGCTTCCACAAAGTAGCTCATGTCAAATCCCTGTAACTAATGTTTCACCTATATTCAAAGCCCACGATAGGGTTGAGAGGGAAGGGCAGAGAAAAGTACCCGTAGAGAAGGCAACAGAAACTGGCAGCTACTTTAGCAGAAATTAGCTTGTGATAGGACAATGAATGGTGTTTTAAATTATTTATGACTACCTTGTTTTATTGTCCTATGGCAGAATTACACCAAGCCAAGATAAACCTATGACTTTTTCGGATTTGGCCACCTTAAAAGGAGTGTACCTAAAGTGCTGATTTCTAATGTTAGGGATCAAAACCAGGCTAAGCTGTGTGAATAATTAAAAGATCTTAATATTCTGCATATTTCAAAGAAAACGTTGCATTCCTGCTTTCCAAGACCTTGAAACATCATTATGTTTGATTCTTCCTGTGTCCAAGAGACATCATAAGGCTGGAACACAGGAAAAAAAAAGCTCTGTTCCTGCCTAAACCATACAAGAAATACCCAGAGTTATCCCACAGAACATTAGAAGTAGCCCTCTCTCTGAGCTTGAACTGATGTTCCCCTAGGTAACTTGTAGATTTTCTTTTTAATGTTTTTGTCTTACAATAAGGTCCATGGGGTTTTTCTTTTCAGTATGTATTATTCTGATATAATGTATGTGTGTGTTTGTGTGTGTCTGTGTGTGTGTGTGTGTGTGTGTGTGTGTGTGCGTGTGTATACTACCATGACTGAATATTCTTATATACCCAAAGGTGCAGGAACATGTCATGGAAAGATTACTACTATGAGGCAGGATATCTGAGTACTAATGCCAGTGCTATCACTTCCCAGCTGATTTTGAGTAAGTAATAAACTCTGAAATATTTTTCAAATGTATAAAATGAGGATAATTGAACTCTATCCTAATTTTCTGTCAAAATTTTTATAAACAAGTGGGAAAACTCACATGAAACCCCTTTGAAAACTGTTAATCACAGTAAATTTGTAAAGTGTTACTATCTAAAATAAAAAAAGTTGCAATAAAAATGACTAATTAAAACAAGCTATTACTTTGTTGGTGATGTTTTCCACTTCTCCCATATAAAGTGTATTAGTCAAGAGAAACATAACCAATAGTATGTATGCACACATATATAGAAAGAGATTTATTTTAAGGAATTGGGCACCCATAATTGCGGAGGCTTGGCAAGTCCAAAATCTACAAGGTGGGCTGGGAAGCTGGAGAACCAGAGAAGAGTTGTAGTTTCAGTACAATGGCAGTCTGTTGCAAGAATTCCCTCTTTTTTGGGACAGATTCATCTTTTTCTCTTAAGCATTCAACTGGTTTGAAGAGGTCCACCTACATTATGGACAGTAATCTGCTTTACTCAAAGCCTATCAATTTAAATGTTCATCACATGTAAAGAGTACATTCAAAGAAACATCTAGAATGTTTGATCAAACATCTGGGTACTGTGGCCTAGCCAAGTTGACATGTGAAATGAACCATCACAGAGAGTTACTATTTAGAATCAATAGACAGTAAGTTCATTAAACATAAACCCTGATTTTTTTAATTTCCCCCAACCTATATCTATAGCATCTTGTATATGCAGAAAGTTTCTTGAATGAATGAATGAAAACTAGAAATGGGTCTAGCCCAATATAGTTTCATGGTACCTTTCATCTCCCTGAAATAATTTCTAAATATAAAAACTAAGAGGAAACACTCAAAAGCAAAACTGAATATTCCAAGGGATTACCATCCAAAATAGTTGGAGAGACCCTGAAAAACCTTTAGTTTGTTTTTCTTTGGTTGCTTGCTTTTCAGGTTCTGAAGTCACTACCTAATTTACTGCTGGCCCTCTTTGGTATCCCCTTCGCTGGCTTTCAAAGTTCATCCCAAATTTCTCTAATTTATTGACCACCCCTTGTTTTCAGCATCACATCCATAGCTCAAATGGACCACACATCATTAGCCTGCCAAAGCCAACCTACCTCAGATTGGAACCTAGAGAACTACAGCCTTCAAAGGTCCAATGAAATCCTGTGTGTTTCGTAATATTTCTGTAGGTACTATTCAGTTGGAGAAAAAATAAATAGAAATGTTGATGTACAATCCCTCCAATGCTACAACTTCTGTCTAGCATAATAGTATTGACAAAGCTGTGCAAATAATTAACAATACCTTGTTTCTGACTTCCAACTAGGTTTGGAAAATTGTAATTTATTAGGCATGATTAATAAACATTTCATGCTAGCCATAATTTCTTTGTAAAACCAAATATCTCCATGTGTTGTTTTCAAAGCACAGGATCTAAAAGAAAATTATTCCCTAAAAAGTTGTCAAGCATTCATTGCATTTCATGCCCTGCTGGGTAAATTGATAAACAAGTTTTTAAAACTGGTTTGTCTGTCCCTGCAGCTGTACTAAAGAAAACCACTGGAGTCAGTTTTCCCCAGGGTAAGGGGTTGCAAACTTGGTCTTTGATAGCTCATTGCCCAGGTAAGGGGGGAAAAAAATCTCCCAGAACAACTGGACACTTCCTTTTTTTCCCCATGGTTGCTGTAGTGATTTGAAATAAAAATCATATTTAGAGACATAAGACCTGAGTATAGGTTCTTCTTAGCCACATACTAGCTGAGTGTCTTGGCCAATTTACTTTACAGGAATCTAGAGACACAGTGATACCTACTTTATAAGTCTATTTTGAGAGTCAAATGAGCAAATAAGTGATATAATATTGAAATCTGTAAGACACTACACAAATTTATTAGTTTACTATTTCTGCAAAGTTTAATCCATATTTCTTGATACCTAATATGGGCCAGCCCTATGCTATATCTAAGAAAACAGCAATGAAGAAGATACTTTCTATAACCAAGACTTCCTGTGTTGCCAATATGCATTGCCCTCTTCTTCCAGTTATTAGCTGGGTACTCACTTGCCAGTTAAAGGTTATATGTTTCAGCTTCTCTGCAGTTAGGTGTCAGCCTGGTCAATGGGATGCAAGCAGAAATAGTGTGTGAAACGTCTGAGAAATATTTATTAAAGGTGTGAGGCATGCCTTTTTTGGCATTTTTTCTTCTGTTCTAATGACTGAAATTTGGATACATTGATTGAAACAAAGGCAGCTTTGGGAACAATGAGATGTCCTAAAACTGGAAGCATGATGTCATCTCAGGTAAAGTAAACACCTAATCCATGTAGGATGGCTTTTAGGACATTGCTCACCCTCCCTAAGACAAGAAGGTCCAGCCCTGTTTATCACTCATCAGTCAGTTATTTGCTATGGGCTTCCCTGAGAGGGAATATGCCATTTATGGGAAAGGTTGGGATTAGTTCTCCTGAAACCAGGGTCAGTGAGTTTGGATTACCCATAGCAGGCTGAGTAATGGGTGCACTGAAAGGAATTTAGATGGAAACATCACAATATCTACAACTATTACTGAATGGAAAGGGGAGGGAGCCAAAGATAATTTATGCATGCAACAAATGTCAAATAAGTATCTATATCTTAGAGACTATTAGTGTCTTCTTCCATATGGGATCATTCTTAACGATACAAACATGTTTTCTAAAACCTACGTGCTCTCTATCTTTATCCTGTCTTCACTTTCTCTGTCTGCGTTTGCTTTCTCCGTCTCCATACTTCATATTCTCTATTTAACCTGCTCCTGTCAGGCTCTTGTGTCTATTTCTCCACTGCACACATTTGTCTCCAAAATCTCACCAAATCAAATGGTCTATTCCTAATCATCATGTAACTTTTCAACAACATTTGACAGTTATCATTTCCTCTTTGAAATATTTTTCTTTACTTGGCTTCTCAAACCATACTCTCAGTTTTCCTTCTCCTTCAATGACCACTCTTGCTTGCCGTTCCTTAACTGCACCCTCCTCACAGTGTCTTGTCACAAAATGTTAGTACCTCAGCCTTCTTCTATTCTCTGTTTAAACTCCCTCCTAAACCATCTCATATAGTCATATAGATTTCAGTAGGTTCTTAAATCAGAGTTTCTTAACCCCAGAACTACTGACATTTTGGGTCTAATGATTCTTTGTTGCACGAGGCTGTCCTGTGCATTGTAGGATACTTAGCAACACCTCTGGCATCTGTATGCTTGCTACAGATGCAAGCAGCAACTCTAGTTGTTTCAGTCAAAAATGTCTCCAGACTAATATCTCTGAAAGGCAAAACTGTCTCCCAGTTGAAAATTACTGTTCTAAATTATGATATCTTCCAAATTTTTATTTCAAGCCCTGATCTCTCTGCTGTGTTCGACTTCTAAATCCAACTGCCCAGCTGACATCTCCACTTGGAAATGTATCAGACATCTTATACTCAACATGTCCCAAAGAATCCCCCTGAACTTGTCCGTAGCCTGGTCCATCCTTAATATTTCAAGTCTTGGTAAATGGCAACATCATTCTCCCCATTATTCAGGCTTAAAACCTAGGAATCGTCTTTGGTTCCTTTCTTTCCTCCTATTCCACATTTAATTTGGCTGCAGCCAGTCTTGTTTGCAATCCAAATCTATTCCAAATTGGACCACTTGGCCCTTCTACCATCACCATCCTAGTCCTTTGTCATGACTTACCTGGACTCAGGCAGCAGTCTTCTGTTTTGTTTCCCAGTTTCCACACTCGCCTCCTTACAGCCATTTCTTTACACAGTAACCAGTGTTCTTTAAAAAATGGAAACCAGATTAAGTTCCTTTCCAACTCCAAACTCTCTGAGCTCTTCTCATTACACTCAGAACAAAATATAAATGCTTTTTTATGGCTTACCCTGCCCTCAATGATTGGGCAGATCTAGGTCTACATCTAAAATTCCTCTCTGCTTTGCTTACTGTATACTCTAACCACACTGATTCTCACTCTGGTCACAGAGCCTTGTCATTGCTAGTCCTTTCTATCTGAAATGTTCCTCCAGTGTTGCCAGGGCTTCATCTTCTCACTTCGTTCAGGTCTGTAATCAAAAACCACTTTCTCACAAAGGTCTTCCCTATATATTTAAAATTGCACTCACCATGGCTGGGCATGGTGGCTCATGCCTGTAGTCCTAGCACTGTGGGAGGCCAAGGTGGGCAAATCACTTGAGGTCAGGAGTTTGAGACCAGCCTGGTCAACATGGTGAGATCCCGTCTCTATTAAAAATACCAAAAAAAAAAAAAAATCCAGGCATGGTGGCGGGTGCCCATAATCCCAGCTACTAGAGAGGCTGAGGCAGGAGAATCACTTGAACCCAGGAGGCAGAAGCTGCAATGAGCTGAGACCACTACACTCCAGCCTGGGCAACAGAGCAAGACTCTATCTCAAAAAATAAATAAATAAAAATAAAATTTGCACTCACCCTAGTCATTCTCGAACTTTAATTTGCCTTTCTTCACAGTACTTATTAAGACCCAATAGCAATACAGATGTTCGTTTTGTATCTCTTTCATTAGAATGCAAATTTCATGAGTAACAAAAATATATCTGTCTTGTTTGTCTTACAACCTTCAGCCTAGCGCAGGGTAGGCACTCAACAAAAAGTTGTTCACTGAATGAATCAATGAATGTTAGGCACTAAAGTAATATTTGTTACACACTTAGAACTATAATCTATGTTGTGTCCTACAAACATTGTTATATTCAACAAAAATCTAATCTGGTAGTATGTTAATTGGTCTGAGCTACTATAACAAAACTACCATTGATTGAGTGGCTTAAACAACAGAAATGCATTTCTCACAGTTTGGGAGGCTGTGAAGTCCAAAATTAACGTGCCAGCAAATTCAATTTCTGGTGAGGACCCTTTTCTGGTTATAGCCTCATATGATGGAGAGATAGAGAAGTAACAAGTTATCTTATGTCTCTTTTTATAACCCGATTACCTGTCAAAAGTCCTATCACTAGATACCATCACATTGGGAATTAGGTTTCCCCTATGAATTTGGGGAGAGATATAAACATTCATTCCATAGCATATAGGTACTTTTCTAATCCCCCTTTTAAATATGCAAAAGCTAAGTTTTTTCCAGGTTCTCACAGGTAGAAAGGGACAGAGTGGTACTTCAAACTCAGGCCCTTTAACCACTGTAGTGTATCCTCATCCACATTTCTAGCTGGTGGTAGTGCCATCAACTGAATGGTGATGAAGTGGGTGGGGTAGAGCATGGTGGGGTTGGTGATGAACTTAGCCTGGGCTGATTAATTTTGATGTGTTTATGGGACATTTAAGTAGAGGTGATGAACCCAAAGAATAAAGCAAAAGTCAAAGTTACAGATAAAACAAAACGAAGATTTTTAAAACTGTAGCCTAGAGAGAATTCTCATGTAGAGTAAGTTTTAGAAGTCCCCTTAAATAGAGAAAAACATAAATACTGTCTTGTACCTATGACTAATGGAGAAATAAGAAACATCAGTGCTTATTGCAAGAAACACATTCCTATGAGATATTCCCAAAGGAGAATGTCAATTATCACCAGTTATCTTCAGGTCATGTAATGTTCCAGAACTTAACTACTAAAATCTTCACAAGACAAAGTCTCATCATATTATCTTTTAAAAATTCAAATTTTGAGGGTTTTTCTGAAACTCTAATTTAAAAAACGATCATAAGTCAACATTTCATAATAAACTTTTATACCAACTTGAAGCTTATTCTGAACTGTATACATACTAATCATTCCAACTTTTCCCTCTGGACAAAAATGAACTTCTAGATTTGCCAAATTATATTTGAATCTTATTGGCAACCCTAATACTAACTCTTGGGCATAATTGCAAAACAGGCCTAACTTCCACCTCACCTCCTCACTTAGAATCATTAGTGTCACATTTATTAAAAGCTCACCTTTTATAAATTTTGTAGCATTTTACTTTTTATTTACATCTGTTTTTATATATAAATATATAATAAATATATACGTGTGTGTGTGTATGTGTGCATGCATGTACAGATGAGCTACATAGAAACAGTCTGCCCTCATAGAGTTTACATTCTAGGATGTTTCTAAGATGCTAACCTGGCAAAGCAGAGAGTGCTATGGAGCACCTGGCAAATGTGTATTGAGTTCCTTTTATCCCCATACCACAGAATTAAATCAAATTTATCTTTAAAGAACTCATTTGAAGGCTACCTTTTTTAATGAATCTTTTCCTAAGTTCTGATCCAGTGGAAAGAGACATTTTCCTCCTCTTAAATTCCATAGCAGTTCATTATTGATTTATCTACCTGTTTATTCAGTATATATTTAGTGAACATTTACTCTGTGCACAGGATACCCATTCAAAGTTGCTCAATGAAAGAACCATAGTACATGGATGTTAGACAACAAAGTGCATATCACGTCACCCACTTAGTAAGAACAAGAATTGATTAAGTGCCCTACATGTACTTTTTTATTCCACAATCCTCCAATGTGATGGGATTGTTTAAAAGACTGAGGATACAGCAGTGAATAAAACAAAAAGAGCTCCTTTGAAGGTTATATTCCAGTAGGAGAATGAGACAATAAACACAAAATAAACATACAATATTTCAATAAGATATAATAACAGTGTTAAGTGCTATGAAGAAAAATGTGGTAGTGAGAAAGAGGATGATAGATTGAATTGAATTTGGGTGGAGTTATGAATGAACTGAAGGGATGGAACAAAGAGTACATCTGAGGGAAGAACATTCTGGGCAGAAGAAAAATAATATATTTTATTATTATACTTTAAGTTCTGGGATACCTGTGCAGAACATGCAGGTTTGTTACATACGTATACACGTGCCACGGTGGTTTGCTGCACCCATCAACCCATCGTCTACATTAGGTATTTCTCCTAATGCTATCCCTCCCCTAACCCCCCAGCCCTCAACACGCTCCAATGTGTGATGTTCCCCTCCCTGTGTCCATGTATTCTCATTGTTCAACTCCCACTTATGACTCAGAACGCGCAGTGTTTGGTTTTCTGTTCCTGTGTTAGTTTGCCGAGAATGATGGTTTCCAGCTTCATCCATGTCCCTGCAAAGGACATGAACTCATCCTTTTTATGGCTGTATAGTATTCCATGGTGTGTACGTGCCACATTTTCTTTATCCAGTCTATCATTGATGGGCATTTGGGTTGGTTCCAAGTCTTTGCTATTGTGAATAGTGCTGCAATAAACATACATGTGCATGTGTCTTTATGGCAGAATGATTTATAATCCTTTGGGTATATACCCAGTAATGGGATTGCTGGGTCAAATGGTATTTTCGGTTCTAGATCCCTGGGGAATCGCCACACTGTATTCCTCAGTGATTTTACATGTTCTTTTTCCTCTGCCCAGAACATGTGGGTGTAGCTGAAGAGGAGTGAGTAGAAGAAAGAAAATGAAGTCAGAAGTATAGCTAAGAGGCAGATTCTACTATATTTTGTAGGTTGAGTCAAAAAAAAATTGGTAGAGTATTAATATAATGCTGTCTTGAATTTTTTAAAAAGTACTTAAATTTTAAGAGGACATATGTAATATAGTATAATACAGTAGCAAGAACAACATTATACTTTAATCCAAAAAATAAACAAAATATATCGAAGGCAAGTAAACATCAGGCTTCCTTACACGAACCACATTATTAACATTCCTGAGCCTATTTTCTGTTTTGTAAAATGAGGACAGCACTGTCTGAAGGCAGAGGTGAGAACAATGCATTCCTAAAAGCTAAGAGTTAAACCTTAAATCTGGCACATATCACATGAAATCTCTTCTATATGAAAAACACCTCAGGAAAGGAAAATTGTTCCCTATGCTAGAAGCAGGAAGGAAAATAATCTGGCTGTTACTATATGATAAAAATCACATATCTCAAGAAAGAATCAGAAAATGAATCAATCAGCAAGGGGTATAAGAGAACGGAAGGCATAAATTATCAGCACGCCTCCAGCACTGACTGGAGAACAAAGTGTCCTAGGAAGATAAAATGATGTGAATGTGTCCAATTCTCCTTATTGTTGAGACAGATCAATCAGACCATCAGAGACTGATGCCTTGAAACATATGAGTTATCCAATCCACTATCCTCATTCTGATTCCATGCTCCTGAGCTACACCTTCTGACAATCGAACTTCCCAGGATGTTTTTCTACAGGGAGAGAATGTTCTGGTGTGCTGGAAATGTATATTTCTCTATAAATTACAGCATCGGCTTTCTGGGTTCTACACTTTATTCTCCTGCAGATTTAGTTGATGTGAACCAGCATGTGTAAGTCCAGTACAGCTCTGGAAAACTGACAGTGTCTGTTTTCTAAATCTGTAACACAGAGGGGTCAGACCTTGGGCTGTGATGAACTCAGAAGGCAATGCCTCTCGGAGGGGAAGTTGGTAACCAGCCAGCCACATACATTAGTTTTAGCTTCTCCACTACCTACTTCAAAAGGACTGTGGGGCTTAGATGAAATAATGTATTTGAAAGTCTTTAAAAACTTTAAAGTTCTTCAGAGGAACCCTGAAAAGTGCCAAAGAGATGACAAGAGGAACAAACTGAGTATGTACTGTGCTCCTTGCCCATCTGGCTATTGAGAACTGTCTATGGGATAGAAGAAAAACTTCCTGATCTAGGAATGATGGGCATCAAAGCCCATGGAGAATGTCAAACTCATAGGGATAGGTTCAGGTACTGAGTAAGCCACCTTTCCCTGTCCGAATATTTTTCTTCCAGAGATATAAATTCTCTATTTTCCTTTTAGGAATGCAATATTCCAATATAACAATATGCAACCCCCACTGATTCCTTTGAGGTATATATGCCTCTGTGTATGCACATATATACATATAGATATACATGTATAGTACCAATGATGTGTCAAGCACCAGGTTCAGCTATATAATTTGTAGGGCCCTATCCAAAATGAAAATATAGAAGAGTCTTTTGTTCAAAAAAGAATTTAAAAGTGCCATAAAAGGTATTAAAATATAAAGACATTTTCTTTCTTCCACAGTCTGTCTTTTGACTTGTCATGGTGTTTTTCATTTAATTTCATTCTAAATATGGAAAACTTTTAAAAAATTTTAGCATGAATTTGTCAATCTTTATATTGTACAATACCAATTTTAAATGAAAATATAAGAGCATTGTCTCCTGCACAACTGTTGGAGTTGTGGAATTCATATATCTCACAGGTTGTACATACATATATTTTTCCTTGATAGAACAGAGGAAACTATACAAAAAGAACTCAGCTATTTTTATTTCATGTCTTGATACAGACACATTCTACCAACACTGTCTACTTTCAGCTCACTGATGAGCAAGAAAGAACTGAAAGGAAAAAGAACTATGAGTTCTTTCTCTTTCCTTCTACCTCATCATTTTCAGCATAAATGACTGGCTAATAAAGGGAAATAAAATGAGTAAGAAATAATATGATAGGGCTTTTGTGGTCATTTCTGTTTCTTAGAATGCCATTGCCTTCTTTCTGCCTTTGAAGATAGTTCTGGTTTGAACAAAAAGTATAGTGTCTTGGAGCTGTCTGTGCTCTCATTTGATCAGTCATAGACATAACACTTCACCTTGTGCTCACTGAACTCACACATTTGGGTCCACTAACATTCGGTGCTCATGGGGCATCACAAATAATATGTGCTCACACAGCAGCAAGTAACAGAATGGACATGCCTATTAAGCATGCCTTCTCTGCTCATATGCATGCTTAACATTACGAAGAAAAATAAATTGTTGGCTGGGTGTGGTGGCTCATGCCTGTAATTCCAACACTCTGGGAGGCCGAGGCGGGTGGATCACAAGGTCAGGAGTTCAAGACCAGCCTGGCCAAGATGGTGAAACCCCGTCTCTACTAAAAAAAATGCAAAAATTAGCTGGGCGTGGTGGCGGGCACCTGTAATCCCAGCTACTTGGGAGGCTGAGGCAGAAAACTGCTTGAACCCGGGAGGCAGAGGGTGCAGTGAGCAGAGATCGCCCCACTGCACTCTAGCCTGGGCAACAGAGTAAGACTCTGTCTCAAAAAAAAAGAAAAATAAGAAATTATTATGAACTTTAAGATAGATACAGCAGAACATTAATCTAAGCCTAAGCATGGAATTGTTCCGAGCATGGCATCTTGTGTGCACAGGTCACATGTCTATGAAACCAGCCTGGCCAGGTAGTGGTTTAAGAAAAAATACTAAACTTTGATAACAACTGTGTGAAGTTAGCCCTATAATTATCTCCTGTTCAGACTGAGAAAATAGGCACATAAAGGTTAAATAGCTCATTTAAGTGTTAATAAGAGCTAATAAGTGGCAGAACTGGGATTTGAACCCATGTTTTTAGGCTCAAGAAACCATGATCTTTACCAATACACATTAAAAGCATCGATTTTTTAAATTAAATCTCAAGTTTCCTTGGCTCTTTCTCCCTTACTTTTCAAAAATCTTTAAAAGGCAATTTATATTCATCATAAAGAAGACCACAGGTATTGCAGGTATTTATTGTAATTGACTACAGTTTACGTTAGCAGCTATAATGAATAATGATAATAGTTATCATGGAGTGCTTTCTTTTTTTAAAATTATACTTTAAGTTCTAGGATATATGTGCAGAACGTGCAGGTTTGTTACATAGGTATACATGTGCCATGGTGGTTTGCTGCACCCATCAACCTGTCATCTACATTAGGTATTTCTCCTAATGCTATCCTTCTCCTAGCCCCTCAACTCCCGACAGCCCCAGTGTATGATGTTCCCCTATCAGGGAGTGCTTTCTATAGGCATAGCAATTTGATGAGGTGGTAGCAGTTATTGTCTGTGCTTACAGATAATGATATAGAGGTTTAGAGAAATTAAGTAACTTGCATCAAACTCAGATAATAAGTGATAGAGTCAGAAATTAGCCTCAGACAATTTGACACCAACATCCATGAGCGTACCTACTTTATCATAGTGCTATAATTCTCCAGATATTTTAATGGTGCCAAAGGTAAGCAACTGGGATCAGACTTACACAGATATAGTTTACTTCTGCCAGGTTTCTGCTCAGGTTCACAAGCTCAAAATTAGAGGTTTAATTCAATTGCAAAAATAGAGTTTGACATTGAAATTTGTACCCTAGGACAAATTTGCTGTTTTCCTTTAAGAGCTTATTGCTCTGTCTGAAGAATGCTCAAACAGGTTTAGCCTAGAACAAAATGCCAGAAAGATAAAGGAGCCACAAAAGTTTAGGATGCCATCCTTGGAGAAACTTATCATGAGCTGATAACTTCTAAGCAAATAGAGGTAGTAATTGGATGAGCTCTCTTAATTGAATGCAATAGAGAAAACGCAAATTCTGGTCTTGCTTCTGATGTGCATTAATACTACATAATTTTTGAACAACCTTGAGACAAGAAGTGACAGACATAAGACTGGAAAGCTGCCAGATCATCCTCAAAAAGAGAATAGTCTATTCAAATACTGCTTTCAGAATAGCATAAATTGTTACAGTAGATCACACAATTAAATAACAAAAGAATAATCAGAACAACCATGTCCAAAAATCTTACTAAATTGGGTGATATAAAAAAGAAAAGAAAGCCTGAAGAAGTAATTTTGGTTTAGGTCATAAAATTAACTAAAGAGCTAAGGGGCTGTTAAAATCCAGAAGCCATGTGTAATGATGGAAGACTTAAATTCCTGGCAAATTTTCAAGACACATAAAGGAAAATTAGGACTGTTCCTCCTAACAGATTTTTAATTATAAAAGCATTTTATTCAAAATTAGTTGAATTATTTTACCCTCTCTTGTATATTCTGCAATTAATTGAAGATCTATTACAGAACACTTGGTTCTTCTATTGCTTTTCACCTAAGGATCTCGACATATTACAGACATTTTAAAAGTAACTGAAGACCTAAGCTCATTTGGAAAAAAAAAAAAAAAAAAAGGAAATAAAGGGATACAGAAGCATACTTGCTTGTGAAAAAAACATTCATTCCTTTCCCTATTTTTTTCTGTTGGACCACACAGCTCCCCTATTTTCTGTTCTTTAAACAGCAGCTATCTTACCTTGGGTTCCCCAGAAGGCAGAGCCAGAAATAAAAGCTTAAGTGCAATAATTTGGAATACAGTGTTGGCAATGAGGGATAGGGAAACCGAAACAGAGAAGAAGGGAGATGAAACAAGAATGCATTATGGAGTTGGCCACTGCTACTATGGAGAAAACGATGCAGTAATTGAAAAGAGCAAATGAGAAGTCATATGGAAAATATCTCAGCACATGTGTCTCCCTGGGAAAAAGAAAAGGAGGTATTTATCTATTGACAGTTATTCTTTGGTCTAAGGGTCACCATCCCCAACACACACACACACACACACACACACACATATATACACTTCAGGATTCCACATGTGTGGGTGCCAAGTAGGTGCCAGTGGATGACTCATACACCTGTGAACAAGAAGCTGCAGGTCAGACAGCCAGAGACATGCACTGGGCAGTCCTGAGACGCTGCCAGGGTGCTCCTGCATGAAGCTGGGGGAAGCCCACCTAGCACAGATCACTGCAGCTGTGGCTGGAGTAAGAGGTGCAGTGGGGAGGACTTTAGTGTTGCCCAAGAGGAGCCTCATAGAGTGGCCATGTTCACTCCAGACCAATTTCCACTCTGAGTTCTGAGTAGCTGTTTTACAAGCATTTTGGTGGCACAGATAAATTGTGCTACTATCTTCTTAAAGTAGTAATAATGTTTTAAAGGATTCACAAACATCCCTCAAGTTAGTCTTAAATGATCTCCGTCCTCAAATTCCACACCATCTTGAACTCCTTTCTCTCATCTCTAATGAAGAGTGAACCTCCACTAGGGTCAAATCTAGCGTTTATGGCCCACTGGATGCACACATGCCCCCTCAAGATTAGTGGTATATCCCTGAGTTGCCAAATCTCGCTGTCTTCTCTCTGCCTACGGCATCTTCTCCCTTCTATTTCCCTGGAGTGATCAGGCACCTTCTCCCTGAAGATGAACATTTTTTGCTCCCATGGCCATTTTTCTTCAGCTTGTTCTACTTCTCTGCATTAACCTCTCTCATCCTTCTAGTCTCCCTTGCTCTTCTCTCTAAAGTATGATATCCTCAAGATTCTGACCTGCATTCTCAAATTCAGTCAGTGATTGCATCATCCTGTCTCCCCAAGAAGGCCCATTTCCCACTCACAACCTTCTAACCACTTCTGCTGTCTCCTCGCTGACGCCCAATTGTAAGTGCTGAAATCAGCATCTCAAATGCAGTCGGTTCTACTTAAATTTGTGACCTTCCCTATAAAGCAGGGTCTCCTTCTGTGTTTCTTATTGCTGTGACAACACACTTATTCTTCCAGTGTCCCAGGTCCTAAGCCCTGTTTCTCAGCACTCCCTATACACTTATTCTAGTTTCTCAAAAAGAAACAGCATATGATTCACTTCCCATTAAATAAGTCAATGGCAAATGTACCCAAGATGTAAATCCCCTGAAGGCCACTTCTGCCTTCACTTTACAATCAGTCCCCAACATGGTGACCTCTTGGTCCTAGAAACATTAAAAGATAAAAATTTAAAAAAAAGGAAAAAGTTAACCTCTGGAAGGGGTGCATTGCCTCAGGGCCAGCCAAGGGTTTAGTTCAAACCCTGTATTAAAATGTATTTTTATATACATACTGATAGAATTCTAATTTTACATGACAAGGATAAGATACACATACAATGTATTTATGCAGAAATACAATTATATCATGCATTCCTTTTCATTAATTTTTCATTTGTACTTTACATTTTTACATCTCCTCTTATTCCCCACTCCATCCAGTTAACTTCTTTCCTGCCTCCTCCCCACTAGATGACCCAAGTTAACAACCTAAAATGTAACTTTTCACATTTTTTCTTGATGCCCACAGAGTCACATACGTATTCATATATATACATATATATGTATATAGACACAGAGATCCGTGTATAGGAAAAATGGGCTAATATATGTAATGTCATAGAAATTGTATAAAGTATCTGGCATAGTTCTCGTTCATTGCTGTCAGTGGTTTGGAAGCACAATAATTTATTTATCTTTTTTTATTTTTTTCTCCACTATGAACAATGCTGATGTAAACAACCTTGTAGAGAATCCTTACATATGGATACTTTTTTTTTTTTTGTAGGGAATAGATTATTAGGAAAGGGATTACTGGGTTTTAGGGTATATGCGTTTTTTATAAGTGTTTAGGGATTGCACTCACATTTCTTTTCGCATTTTATGAGCATGCCATTTTTCCCATTCCCAGGTGGCAATAGATTTTATGTTCACTTCAATATTTGCCAGTCTAAAAGGTAAAACATTAACTCTATTACTTTAATCTCTCTTTTCTTGACTACTAATGTATGCGTCCATCTTTTCATTATTTTTGACTACATGGCTTCTCACTGATATAAACATTGTCTTCATCTGTTGCCATTTTTCTATTTATATTTTTCTTATTAACTTTTGAGTCTTTTATATAGTATAGATGTTAGCTGTTTTATCTGCTATGCAAGTTCTTTTTTCCAAATTTATTGTTAGTTTATTCACTTTATTTATAGTATCTTTGCCATAATAAGAACTTTTAGATTTTATAGACACAATTAGTCTTATCTGTTGTTTTATAGCTTCTGAGTGTTAGAAGCCTTCGTTTGTTTCTGGCATGCTTATATAGTCTTCTAGAATTTTCTTATTAGGTTTTTTTAAATTTTACATTAAATATCTAACCCAACTAGGAATTAATTTGATATAGAGAAGAAAGGGGCCCATTTTTAATTTTTTCTTGGTGGATAGGTTGTGCTCTATTAAATATTTCATTGCTTTTATTTGCATTATTAAATAATCCATTATTTTCCCTTTATATTGAAATACTGCCATATTTATTTATTTTAAATTGACAGGGAAAACTCTATGTGTTTGCCACCATACTGTTTTGAAGTATGCATACAGTAGGGAATGACTAAATCTAGCTAATTAACATATGTATTACCTCACATAGTTATCATTTTTGTGGTGAGAATATTTCACATCCACTCTCAGCATTTTTCAAGAACACAGTATATTGTTAACTACAGTCACCATATTGTACAACAGACCTCTTGAACTTATTTATCCCACAGAAATTTTGTATCCTTTGACTAATATATTTCCAACTGCTTTATCCCCATAGTCCCTGGTAAACACCATTTTACTCTCTACTTTTGTAACATCAGCTCTTTCAGATCCCATAAATCAGTGAGATCATGCAGCATTTGTCTTTCATTTTTAAATGCTCACATGCACTAGGATCTACTTTTGGATTCTCTCTTCCTTGTTTCCACTTTGCCTATTGCCGTGGCCATATCATAATGATTTATGAGAAGAAGCTTTCTGTTTAGTAATATATTCTGAATATCTTTGGCAGTCACTTCTATTTCTCCCTTGAGTATCCCTGAAGATTTATTCTTATGTGTATACTTAAACATCATTTTATTTAAAAAGAACGATTGAGAGTCTAAATGTGTTAAATGTATATATTAAGTTTGGAAGAACTGATATTTTAAAAGTATTAAATATTCTAAGGCAAGACCAAATATTGTGTAATGTCATTAGATTTTATAATTTCCTTCAGGCAGATCTTACATCAGTCTTGTTAAATTGATTAGTAAATAATGTATTGATATTTTGCTACTGAGAGTAGACTATTTCTCTTTTTAGGTACTGAGTTCACTTGTTCTATTTTAGACATGGCCTTGCTGGGCACCAATTTTCCCTGATTTTCTTTGCTTGTATAATTATAGATAGAGTTGACCAAAGTGAAGTTTCATGGAATATTCGAGGTAGAAATGAAGATGCAGCCATATAGCTCTGAATAAAGGCACAAGCGTGTTCCAGTTTGTTTTTTTTTTTCTATTCCCCAACTCTCCTTCCTAACCTCTGGTTCTATTGACCATCCATGACCTGCCACCAGCACTTCACTGTGAACTCAGAGAGGTAGTGGCCACGATGAACCAAATATCATTCCCTTACATGTACACAACCTTCCATGAACCTCTATGCAAGTGTCTTCATGGTTCCAACTACAGTAACCAGATCAACCTACCTTCTAGGTATGCAAGCTGGGAAATACCTGTATCAGAGTTCGTTATTTTTCTTTGATTTTTTAAACTCTTCTTTTGGAACCTTTACTTTCCAAGGACTACGTTGAGTAATGTTTAATTCCTGCAATAAATTTTCTCTTCCATGATACTCCAAGTAGTTCTACTTCCCTAATAAAAACACAGTTAATACTATAGGGAAAGTATTGGGGGGGGGGGGTTGGTATGTTTCTATTATACACAGCCACTTTATTAAATTCTCTTATCAAATATCTTAAAGTTTTATAAAATATCTTATATTTTTCAGTATACAATCTTATCAAGAAAAAGAGATGTTTTTCTTTTTCCTTTAACTTTTAATTTCAGGGATACTTGTGAAGGCTTCTCATATAGGTAAACTCATGTCATGGGGATTTGTTGTACAGATTATTTCATTGCCCAGGTATTAAGCCTCATACCCAACAGTTATGTTTCCTGATCCTCTCCCCACTCCCTCCCTCCACCCTCAAATAGGCTCCAGTTTCTATTATTTTCCTCTTTGTGCCCACGTGTTCTCATCATGTAGCTCCCACTTATAAGTAAGAGCATGCAGTATTTGGTTTTCTGTTCCTGCATTAGTTTGCTAAGGATAATGGCCTCCAGCTCCATCCATGTATCTGCAAATAATATGATCTCACTCTTTTTTATGACTGCATAGTGTTCCATGGTGTATATTTACCAGGTTTTCTCTATCAACTCTACCACTGAAGGACATTTGGGTTGGTTCTATCTCTTTGCTATTGTGAATAGTTCTGCAGTGAACATATACATGCACATGTCTTTATGACAGAATGATTTCTATTCCTTTGGGTATACCCAGTAATGGGATTGCTGGGTCAAAAGGTGGTTCTCTTTCTAGGTCTTTGAGGAATAACCACACTGTTTTCCACAATGGCTGAACTAATTCACACTCCCACCAACAGTGTATAAGCCTTCCTTTTTCTCCTCAACCTTACCAATATCTGTTATTTTTTGACAGATCTGTTATTTTTAATAATAGCTATTCTGACTGGTGTGAGGTGGTATCTCACTGTGGTTTTGATTTGTATTTCTCTAATGATTAGTGATACTGAGCTTCAAAAATATGCTTCTTGGCCGCATGTATGTCTTCTTTTGAAAAGTGCCTGTTCATGTCCTTTGCTCACTTTTTAGTGGGGTTGTTTTTCTCTTATAAATTTGTTAAAGCTCCTTATAGATGCTGGATATTAGACTTTGCTGTTGCAGGAAGTCAGGGACCCCAAATGGAGGGACCAGCTGAAGCCGTGGCAGAAGAACATAAATTGTGAATATTTCATGGACATTTATTAGTTCCCCAAATTAATACTTTTATAATCTCTTACGCCTTTCTTTACTGCAATCTCTGAACATAAATTGTGAAGATTTCATGGACATTTATCACTTTCCCAATCAATACTCTTATAGTTTCCTATGCCTGTCTTTACTTTAATCTCTTAATCCTATCATCTTCGTAAGCTGGGGATGTATGTCGCCTCAGGAACTTGTGATGATTGTGTTATCTGTACAAATTGTTTACAAAACATGTGTGTTTGAACAATATGAAATCTGGGCATCCTAGAAGAACAGGATAACCGCGATTTTCAGGGAACAAGGGAGATAATCATGAAGTCTGACTGCCTGCAGGGCCAGGCAGAACAGAGTCATATTTGTCTTCTTTTAGAAAGCAAATAGGAGAAATATCGCTGAATTCTTTTCTCAGCAAGGAATAACCCCAGGAAAACGAATGCATTCCCAGGGGGAGGTCTCTAAAATGGCCGCTCTGGGAGTGTCTTATGCAGTTGTAGATAAGGGATGAAATATGCCCTGGTCTCCTGCAGCTCCCCCAGGCTTGTTAGGATTGGGAAATTCCAGCCTGGTGAAATTCTAGTCAGACCGGTTGTCTGCTCTCGAACCCTGATTCCTGTTAAGATGTTTATCAATGACGATGTGTGCCCAGTGGGACATGAACCTTCATCAGTAATTCTAGTTTGCCCTGGCCTTGTGATCTCACTCTGCCTCTCTGCCCTTGTGATATTTTATTGCCTTTGAAGCATGTGATCTCTGTGATCCACTCCCTATTCGTACACCCCTCCCCTTTTGAAATCAGTAATAAAAACTTGCTGGTTTTGCGGCTCAAGGGGCATCACGGAACCTGCCGACATGTGATTTCACCCCCGGAGACCCAGCTGTAAAATTTCTTTCTTTTTTACTCTATCTCTTTATTTCTCAGACCGGCCAACACTTAGGGAAAATAGAAAAGAACCTATGTTGAAATATTGGGGGCTGGTTCCCCCAATACTTTGCCAGATGCATAATTTTCAAAAATTTTCTCCCATTCTGTAGTTGTCTGTTTATTCTGTTGACAGTTTCTTTTGCTGTGCCAAAGCTCTTTAATTTAATTCCATTTGTCAAATTTGCTTTTGTTGCAATTTGCTTTTGGCATCTTTGTCATGAAATCTTTACCCATTCCTATGACCAGAAGGATATTGCCTAGGTTGTCTTCCAGGATTTCTATTTTTTTTTACATTTAAGTCTTTAATCCATCATGAGTTGATTTTTGTATATGGTGTAAGAAAGGGGTCCAGTTTTAATCTTCTGCATATGGCTAGTCGGTTTCCCAGCACCATTTATTGATTAGAAAGTCCTTTCCCCATTGCTTGTTTTTGTCAGGTTTTTTGAAGATAGTTGTAGGTGTATGGCCTTCTTTCTGGATCTCTAGTCTGTTCCATTCATGCATGTGTCTGCTTTTGTAACAGTACCATGCTGTTTTGGTTATTTCATTTAGGTAGCATGATGCCTACAGCTTTGTTCTTGTTGCTTAAGATTGCCTTTTTTATTTGGACTCTATTTTGGTTCCATATGAATTTTTAAATAGTCTTTTCTAATTCTTTGAAGAATGTCATTGGTAGTTTACTAAGAATAGCATTGAACCTATAAATTGTTTTGTGGAGTGTGGTCATTTTGATATTGATACTTCCTATCCATGAACATGGAATGTTTTCCCATTTGTTTGTGTCATCTCTGATTTCTTTGAACAGTGTTTTGTAGTTCTCCTTGTAGAGCTCTTTCACCTCCCTGGTTATCTGTACTCTTAGGTATTTTATTCTTTTGGGGGGCAATTGTGAATGGAATTGCATTCCTGATTTGACTCTCAGCTTGACTGTTGTTAGTGTATAGGAATGGCTAGTGATTTTTATACATTGATTTTGTATCCTGACACTTTGTTGAAGTTATTATCAGCTTAAGGAGCTTTGAGGCCAAGACTATTGGGTTTTCTAGACAAAGGATCATGTCATCTGCAAACAGGGATAGTTTGACTTCCTTTCTTCCTATTTGGATGCCCTTTCTTTCTCTTGCCTGATTATTCTGGCCAGGACTTCTAGTACTATGTTGAATAGAAGTGATGAGACAAGGCATCCTTGTCTTGTGCAGGTTTTCAAAAAGAATGCTTCCAGCTTTTGTCCTCATTATGATGTTGGCTGTGGGTTTGTCATGGATGGCTCCTTTTATTTGTGGTATGTTCCTTCAATTCCTAGTTTATTGAGAGTTTTGAACATGAAGGCATGTTTTTCAAAAGCCTTTTCTGCATCTATTGAGAAAAACATGTGATTTTGTCTTTAGTTCTGTTTATGTCATGAATCACATTTATTGATTTGTTTATGTTGAACCAACCTTGCATCCCAGGGATAAAGCCTACTCAATCATGCTGGATAAGCTTTTTGATGTGCTGCTGGATTCAGTTTGCTGGTATTTTGTTGAGGATTTTTGCATTGATGTTCATCAAAGATATTCGTCTGCAGTTTTCTTTTTTTGTTGTGACTCTGCCAAGTCATGGTATCAGGATGATGCCAGCCTCATAGAATCAGTTAGAGAGGAATCCTTCCTCCTCAGTTTTTTGGAATAGATTCAGTAGGAATAGTACCAGCTCTTTTTGTACATCTGGTAGAATTCAGCTGTGAATCCATCCATTCCTGAGCTTTCTTTTGTTGGTAGGCAATTTATTACCGACTCATTTTCAGAGCTCAATATTGGTCTGTTCAGGAATTCAATTTCTTCCTGGTTCAGTCATGGGAAGGTCTATGTGTCCTGGAATTGATCCATTTCTTCTAGATTTTCTAGTTTATATGCATAGAGGTGTTTGTAGTATTCTCTGGTGGTTTGCATTTCTGTGAGGTCAGTGGTGCTATCCCCCCTTACCATTTCTGATCTTGTTGAGTTGATTATCTCTTTTTTATTAGTATAGCTAACAGTCTATTTTATTCTTTCAGAAAGCCCGCTCCTGGATTTCTTGATTTTTTGAAGGGTTTTTTGTGTCTCTATCTTCTTCAGTTCCACTCTGATTTTGGTTATTTCTTGTCTTCTGCTAGTTTCGGGGTTTGCTCTTGGTTCTCTAGTTCCTTTAGTTGTCATGTTAGGTTGTTGATTTGAGATCTTTCTAGCTTTTTGATGTGGGCATTTAGTGCTACATATTTCCCTCTTAACACTGCTTTAGCTGTGTCACAGAGATTCTGGTACATTGTTTCATTGTTCTCATTAGTTTTAAAGAACTTTTTGATTGCTGACTTCATTTTATTATTTACCCAAGATGCATTCAGGAGAAGGTTGTTCAATTCCCATGTAGTTGTGTGGTTTTGAGTTTCTTAATCTTGAATTTTAATTTGAATGTGCTGTGATCTGAGAGACTGTTATGATTTCAGGATTTTTTGTTTTGCATTTACCGAGGAGTGTTTTACTTCTGATTATGTGATCAATTTTAGAGTAAGTGCATGTGGCAATGAGAAGAATGTATATTCTGTTGTTTTGGGGTGGAGGGTTCTGTAGATATCTATCAAGTCCACTTGATCCAGAGCTGAGTTCAAGTCCTGAATATCTTTGTTAACTTTCTGTTTCAATGATCTAATATTGTCAGTGTGGTGTTAACGTCCCCTACTATTACTGTCTGGGAGTCTAAGTCTTTTTGAAGGTCTCTGAGAACTTCTTTTATGAATCTGGGTGTGCCTGTGTTGGATATATGTGTGTGTGTGTGTGTGTGTGTGTGTTTATGTGTGTGTATATATATGTAAAACTATTATATATATAACTTTTTATATATACATATTAGTTAAGTCTTTTTGTTGAATTGAACACTTCAATGTTATATAATTCCCTTCCTTGTCTTTTTTGACCTTTGTTTGTTTAAAGTCTGTTTTGTCTGAAATTAGGATTGCAACCACTGTGTTTTTCTGTTTTCCATTTGCTTGGTAGATTTTTCTCCACTCCTTTATTTTGAGCCTACAAGTGTCATTGCTTAGTTTCACTCCTGTAGCAGCAGTGATGCAAGGGTGGGCACTGGCAGGAGCGGGGCTGGCTGGCTCTGTACCTGCCAATACTCTGACTTTAATGGCAGTCGACTAGTCAGGGCAGGGAAGGTTACACTTCTGTTGCAACAGTGGCAAGGCAGGGTGCATGCACACACATGGGCATTTTGGGGCAAAGAAAGCAAAACCCGCTTCTGCACACACATGCTGGCAAAGTAATTGAGGGAGGGTGGTTGCTGTGGGCCCAGAGGAGGGAGTGGGTGGGCTGTGTGTATGGCTGTAGAATCTACGTTGCTGGAGCTCTCCTCCAGTCAGGCAGGGTCCACCCCCCAGAAGCTATGATGGAGCCCCTAGGATACCTGAGGCTGCCCTGCCAGTGCATGTGGCCAAGCTGGAGCCCTAGGAGACACCAGCAGACTAAGCGGTGGCTCAGGTTGCATGTCCCCATCTGATGGGCAAGACCACCCTGCAGAATTCAGGACCGACAGTTCCCCTAGCGCTAAAGTCTCCTATAGGAGAAAGTCAAGCCTGGGGGAATGGCTGGCCCTGGCCGTACTCTGCTATAGAGGCTCTCATACCAAATCTGCGCTCCACATTGGCTGGCTTGCTTCCCCTGCCACTTCTCTAAGCAGCTCTTTCTGCCAGCTCAAATGTCCATGAAGGCTGAGTCTTCTCCTGCCAGGATTTCAGAGGCTCGTGGCAAGAGTGTGTTGCCCCTTGCCAGTTCAACTCACCCCTGGAGTTGCTGGGGGCCAGGCATGAGCCTCACTGCACAGTAGCCCCATATGAGGCTTCCAGCTTTCTGCCCCTTCAGCCCGCTTGTGTGTCGTGTCTCTGTCCACTCTCGGTGCCTTCCCTCTGAAGATCTGTTAAGAGTAGTCCAATCATCTTGGTCCCTTGGTGGCAGCTTTTCCACGTGGCTACATCTAGTTGGCCATCTTGCCCTCTCTCAAATTTTTGAAAATTTCTTCAATGTTTATATCAGTTCTTTTTTTTTTTTTTTTTTTTACTTTTGACCATTGATTGATAGCATTTGCTAGAACTTCCAGATCAGTGTCAAATAAGATGAAGTAACCAAACCCTGTGGGCTAGTGGTACGGTAGCAGGCAGGATGCCAATCACTTGATGAGATATTAGGAGGAAGCCTCTTTGCTTCCCAGTCCACTCACACTCCCTGAGCCTCACACATGGGAGAACTCAGCCCATCAGTTCAGCTGCTTGACTCTTAGGCTAGGGAATCTGACACAATCATACAAGATTGATGTTTGCATCCTCCTTTTCTTAACACACCTACACCCACTCGAGACTAGATAATGAGTGTGCAATCTGTGCAGCCACAGAAGGCCCTGAACATAGAAGGGCCCATGCTTTGTTTAATGCTCTGTCATCATCTAACATTTTCTAATAATTTTTCAACAAGAGTTTCTGCACTTTTGTTTTATGCTGGATCCTCAAGTTATATAGCTGGTCTTGCTCCCACATATCGTTGAGTCAAGATCTCTTAGAAAGTGTCTTAGTTCTAATCCTTCTCTCTGGGCTATTAGATGTTAGTATTCTATCTCTAGTCTGGTCCACACCAGTTCTCACTACCTGTATTCCCACAGCACCCAATGCATTATGTGCATCCGGGAGTGTGTTGCCCCAGCAGCCATTTGATCCATATGAGACAGATGACTACTGCTGAAAATGGAAGGGTAAAAAACTGTGGCAGGCAGTCATTTTTCTAGAATTCCTTGCTAAATCTTTAATGTGGCAACATTAGCATTAAAGTGAATAAAATTGTATCTATGTGTCTCAAAAGGTTCTGAATTATTCTAACAAAAGTGAGGGCTAGAATACTCCATTGTCATGATGAGGGAAAGGAATAGGGTCAGTGGAAGTGAATGAGTAAAGGAAGTATCAGAATGGCACCAAAGAACTGCAAGGTTCATGGTAAATAAGACAGATAGATTCATATTGAATGAGAAAATTGATATTTTCCTGATTATACAATCTATTGGAAAGAATTAAAGAGTGGAGGCAAAGTTCAATAATAAAACCCCCACAGTTATTAAAAGACTTTAGTTATTTGATACTCACTTGTCCTTAGTAAACATGTATGCTGAATATATTTTAAACTTTCTCAAAAATTAAGGAGTTTTAGGGTTTTTTTCTGTTTTATCAATCTGAACTCCAAGAGTCTTTGTAGAACAGTATATACATGTAGAAGATACATTATATTGAATTGAAAGTTTCTTAACTACCAGGACATATTCTAGGAACTGTACATGTAACATAGAAACTACAAGATCAGATCAGTGGAGCCAAGATGGCCGAATAGGAACAGCTCTGGTCTACAGCTCCCAGTGTGAGCAATGCAGAAGACGGGTGATTTCTGCATTTCCATTTGAGGTACCCGGTTCATCTCACTAGGGAGTGCCAGACAGTGGGTGCAGGACAGTGGGTGCAGTGCACCGGGTGCAAGCCGAAGCAGGGCGAGGCATTGCCTCACTCTGGAAGCGCAAAGGGTCAGGGAGTTCCCTTTCCTAGTCAAAGAAAGGGGTGACAGACGGCACCTGGAAAATCGGGTCACTCCCACCCTAATACTGCGCTTTTCCAACGGGCTTAAAAAACGGCACACCAGGAGATTATATCCCGCACCTGGCTCGGAGGGTCCTACGCCCACAGAGTCTCGTTGATTGCTAGCACAGCAGTCTGAGATCAAACCGCAAGGTGGCAGCGAGGGTGGGGGAGGGGCGCCTGCCATTGCCCAGGCTTGATTAGAAACTACAAGATCAGCAAATATTTTGAGGGCTTACAACTTGCCAGACAACATATGCTTTTCAGATTTATATTACTTAATCCTCAAATTAATTCTATAAGCTGAGTATTATTCTCTTTATACACATAAGAAAACCAAACCATAAAGAGGTTTCATGACTACATTTAGGTCTCACACGAAACCAGAATTCAAATAAAAAGAAACTGCTTCATAATAACTTTTTAAGGGTGGTCTGTTTCACTGAAAAATCTAAAATAGAATTGAAGCTTTGTCATTTAAGTTGAGAAGTTCCTAGGCTGCCAAAGTGAGGAGGAGGAAGAGAAACAGAAGGAGAAGAAATAAAGACGCAAGAGTCTGGAAGAAGACATACACGTGGCCAACAAGTATATGAAAAAATACTCAACATCACTAATCATTACAGAAATGCAGATCAAAACCACAGTGAGACATCATCTCACACCAGTCAGAATGACTATTAATAAAAAAAGTCAAAACATAACAGCTGCTGGTGAGATTGTGAAGAAAAGGGAATGCTTACACTGCTGGTGGGAATGTAAATTAGTTCAGCCATTGTGGAAAGCAGTATGGCAATTCTTCAAAGAACTTAAAACACAATCACCATTCAACCCAGCAATCCCATTATTGAGTATATACCCAAAGGAATATAAATTGTTCTACTATAAAGACATATGCACGTGGATGTTCATCACAGCACTATTCACAACAGCAAAGACATGGAATCAACCTGAATGCCCATCAATAGTAGCCTGTATAAAGAAAATATGGTACATATACACTATAGAATACTATCTGGCCATAAAAAAGAATGAGGTCACGTCCTTTACAGGAACATGGATGGAGCTGGAGGCCATCAGCCTCAGTGAACTAAATGCAGGGAAAGAATACCAAATACTGCATGTTCTCACTTACAAGGGGGAGCTAAACATGGAGAACATAAGGATACACAGAAGGGTACAATAGACACTAGGCCCTCGGTGGGAGGAGGGAGATAATCAAAAAACTACCTATCCAGTACTATGCTCTTTACCTGGTGATGAAATACTCTGCACACTGAACCCCCATAACATGCAACTTGCCTGTAAAACAAACCTGCACATGAACATCTGAACCTAAAATAAATGTTAAAAATAGGAGAGAAAGAAAGTGGAAAGGGAGAAATGGAAAGAGAGTGAGAAGTAATATGGTGTAACAGTGGAGTTTTAATCAGAAAAACAAACACAATTTCAAGTATTTAATTCAGAGGGAATTTATTTCAGGGGATTGGTTACACAGGTGATGGAGGAGCTGAGAAATCTATGTAATTTAGAGATTAGCAACAGCAAAACCTCACTATGCCCTAGAGCTGGAGAGACAAAATGATAAAGAGACAGTATTACCAAAACTCAGAGTCAGGGTTACCTGAAAGAAACTGGAACATGACTGATCTATTAGAAAGGAGTTGGAGTCATGGATGGTCCCACCCCCGTCAGACATGCCGCTAGAGACAGAATGGAAATTGGAGTGTTTCCTCCTCCCATGTTCCAGATTTACATCAGTACACCTTTTGGGTGAACAGAGATGGAAGTTATTTGACATGGAACATGGGATATGCCGCCTATAGATGTCAGCTTCTTTGTAATACAGAGCAGTTCATGAGACAAAGAAAAATTGGATCTGAGGGATACATGTGACATGCTCACGCACAGTAGGTAAAATCAGAACCCTGGTTGAACTTGGCCCACCATATTGCTCCCAGGCTTGGGGTGAATGATTCACAGATATGGTCCAGAGAATAACCTAAAGAAAGGTGATAATGTAGCTCCTGATGAAAAAATTCTACATGTAAATGTACGTACATAAAATAGAAGAGAAAGATTCGGTAGGGCACACTGAGAGGAATTGCTATGGCAAGAAAGAAATGCCAATGAATAACTGAACACGAGCACCTGGGACACTTTTAAACACAGGTGGTTGATGAAAAGGGAGGAATACAAGAGCTAAACTGGCACTATGGCAAAAGCCCCTGGAAAGTGAAGGGGACAAAGTAAAATAGTCACTGTTTTTGAGAAGAATTAGCTGCCTCCTGAGTTGGCTGAATTGTCCTGGGGACAAGCAAAAGGCTGAGCTCTGTAGAGAAGATGAAAAATAAGGATATTTTTTGTTTCCTTTCATATGATGTCAAATTCTCAGTTGCTGCATGAACATTGAACGTGTCCCATGAATGCTATCTAAAAAAGCAATAAGTAAAAGGATTTAACTAGTCATGACACCAAATGACAGTACTAATGGCACAAAACTTCCCTCCATATTAACCTATAGCTGGTTTGCATTTAACTCCTTTCATAATTTCATCTACCCCAGGTTTTTAACTTCCTAACAGGCTGTGGACACAGACGGCAGTTTATCTTTACATTACTGGTTTCCAATTGTGCTTTTCAGAGCCTGGACGGTATTTACATAGCCATCAGCTGGGATACTTGGGTATTTCTTTGTTAATGAGAATCTCTTGTGGTAAGGTACAGAATTATACATTTTTATCATACCTCAGCTGATTTCCATGCATGCTTCAATTTAGGAACACCTATATTTAGGGCTCTCTGGAGGTTCCTCTGGGGCCACCACAGGAGGAAGGAACAAGAAAAGAGACAACAAGAATATAAAGTTCCAAATTGCCACCTCTCCCTGTAATAGTTCTACATGTTTGTCTTCCAGAAAGATTTCATTGGAATAATTTGTTTTGTGGTCAAAAGGGTGGATAAGAAAAATCATGGATCTGTATAAATCTGAAAAATCATGAATCCATTAATCTGGGCCCATTTTAATGTACCCCATATTTTTATCTAATTGCTTGTCTGAAGCCCTCTTTTCTGTTTTTCTAGGTCATATTTCCAATCCATTCCTAATAGGCTGCTAGGTATCTTCAGTAAACTCATTGTTTTATAGTTTTCAGAAGACACATTTTCCCTGTTTTAGGGTTCTGACCTTCTGTTACTTTCCATGTTTCTTCAGGTTGTTGTTGGCAACAACATCCATTCATTCTGCCAACGTTGGTGAGCACCTGCATTGGACCAGGCACCAGGCAAGTATCTGCTGGGCACTCAGAATTCAAAATTAAATTAGTCAAGAATATACAATATTGTTTACTACCTGTGATCAAACCTATACACACCTGAAAAGTTGAACACAACTCTTCCTTAAACCTTTGGCCTACATTTCTTTAAGGCCATTTTGGCAAGTCTTACTGAGAAAGAAACCAGAAGAATAGAAGGTGAAGTTGAAAAATTGACTGTTCTCTTAGTCATCTGGAAATATTTTATCACTGTCTTAGTCTGTTTGTATTGCTAGAAAGGAATACCTGAGACTGGATAGTTTTTAAAGAAAAAAAGGTTTACTTGGCTTACAATTTTGCTGGCTGAAAGATTGGACACCTGTTGAAATCCTCAGACTGTGTCCATTCATGGCCAAAGGTGAAGGGGAGCTGGTGTGTGTAGAGATCACGTGGTGAGAAAGGAAGCTAGAGAGAGGGCAAGATGGGGGAGGTGCCAGGCTCTTTTTAACAACCAGTTATCACAGAACTAATAGGGTGAGAACTCACTCACTCCTAAGGGAGGAAATTAATCTATTCATGAGGGATCCACTCCATGACCCAAACACCTCCCCACCTCCAACCTCGGGGATGAAATTTCAACATGAGGTTTGGAGAGAACAAATTTCCAAACTATAGCAATCACTATGATACACAATAGGTCTAAACCTCATTATTTGTCTTCTTATTGTAAATATATCTTTAATTTTTATACTATTATTTTGGATTTTAAACTTTCCAAAGTAGTTCTTATACTCTTTGGTGTTTCAACTTTGGTATATGTCACTCATTCTGTCTGTTACACATGATCTCTAACTAAATATGTGCATTCATGTATTTTTGTGCCCAATTATATATATGTTAATCTGGACAATTCAATAACAAGATATAATCATTTTCCAACTATTTACAAGGAATATTTTATGATGATATAAGAACATATAATTTTATATATTTTAAACTAAAAGGACATCAGAAAATAGTGAGACCATTCTTACTGGTGTGAGATGGTATCTCATTGTGGTTTTGATTTGCATTTAAAAAGTCAGGAAACAACAGGTGCTGGAGAGGATGTGGAGAAATAGGAACACTTTTACACTGTTGGTGGGACTGTAAACCAGTTCAACCATTGTGGAAGTCAGTGTGGCGATTCCTCAGGGATCTAGAACTAGAAATACCATTTGACCCAGCCATCCCATTACTGGGTATATACCCAAAGGACTATAAATCATGCTGCTATAAAGACACATGCACACGTATGTTTATTGCAGCACTATTCACAATAGCAAAGACTTGGAACCAACCCAAATGTCCAACAACGATAGACTGGATTAAGAAAATGTGGCACATATACACCATGGAATACTATGCAGCCATAAAAAATGATGGGTTCATGTCCTTTGTGGGGACGTGGATGAAACTGGAAAACATCATTCTCAGTAAACTATCGCAAGGACAAAAAACCAAACACCGCATGTTCTCACTCATAGGTGGGAATTGAACAATGAGAACTCATGGACACAGGAAGGGGAACATCACACTTCGGGGACTGTTGTAGGGTGGGGGGACGGGGGAGGGACAGCATTAGGAGATACACCTAATGCTAAATGACGAGTTAACGGGTGCAGCACACCAACATGGCACATGGATACATATGTAACAAACCTGCACATTGTGCACATGTACCCTAAAACCTAAAGTATAATAATAATAATAATAATAAAGAAAATAGTGAGACAATTTTAAAAGATTTTTTAACCTTCCAAGCAGAAAGTACAGCCATGAACTTTCAGAAAATAAAGTAGGGACTTCCATTTGTAGAAGTGATTCATGTGAGAACATATAGAAAGAAATAAAATAAGAGTAACAGAATTTGAGAAAATTAAAAAACAAAGAGGAAACTGTATAGATTCAGTTAAAGAAATGAGAATAAAAGAGAAGTAATGGATTTAAGAGAAAAATATTAGAAAACATGCTATTCTCTCTAATTTAAAAAAAAGGAATTAAATAACATACATTTTCAAGAGTAGTTTTGGAGCAAAGGAAGTCATAAAGAAAGGATAAATGTGAGCAAATGCCAGGTTGCCAATTCAAGAATAAAGAGAGAATTTTAGCATGGAATCAGAAGGCCTGGGTTTGATCCCAACTTCTGAACTTACTAGCTTTCTGAGCTTTCTTAGGAAGAATCTCAACTTCTTAGTGAATTTTAAAGACCTTCCGAAATTTGAGGGTCCACAACTCATAAGCACAATTATTTTTAAAGCAGACACTGCAGCAACAGAAGTTAGCAGATTATTCAGTGCTTTTATGTGTTATTCATGAAGCATTGATTCAACTGACATTTTGAAATTATACTTTGTATTTGGGATTGTGCTAGATGCTAGACACATGAAGATAAGCAAAAAACTGTTTAGCTATAGAGAAGCTCTCAATTCACCAGGAAAAGAGAATACATAGGGAAGCTGTACATTACTACACATTATGACAAAACTTTGAGTGAAGAACAAAGTGACACAAAATAAAATCAGGCTACTTTTAGGAAGAAGGTGGCACTTGAAATTGGGTTTTTGAGACCTTTCTCTCTAAACTGACTTTGTTTACTGTTATCAATGAAGTTTATAAAATGTTGAAATGACTCAAGTATATGACTAAGAAGTACTAAAAGTGTAAAAATAGCATTTTTAATTTTAGATATAAAGTTCAAATGGAAACCAATGACATTTCTAAATATAGAATGTAGATTTGGATTTTTAAAACTCTTGTACTGAGAACATTTAGAGGTGCATAAAAATAGTGCGTACAGAGAAATGGCTGGTTATATAGTTAAGAACTTAATATAACTTGAGAAAAATCCATCATTGACTGAAGGAGAGCAGGTACACATGAGGGGACTTCAAAAGTTTGTGGAAAATGGAATTAAAAGACAAAAACAAAAAATATAAACTTTATTTCTCAACATATGCTTCATCAAATTCAAGACACTTTTTTAAGCAATGATACCAGCATTTAACCCATCCCTAAAGGACTGAGGGCCCTGGGAATTTAATCATTATCAATGCAGTCTTTTTACATTATTAACTGAAGAAAACTAGGTGCCTGTATTAATCCATTT
This sequence comes from Nomascus leucogenys, assembly GCF_006542625.1. Classification (NCBI taxonomy): domain Eukaryota; kingdom Metazoa; phylum Chordata; class Mammalia; order Primates; family Hylobatidae; genus Nomascus; species Nomascus leucogenys. Next base: position 52,617,742 of record NC_044399.1, read on the forward strand.
TCATGCTGCTGATAGAGACATACCCAAGACTGGGCAATTTACAAAAGAAAAAGGTTTAATGGTCTCACAGTTCCACATGGCTAGGGAGGCCTCACAATCATGCCAGAAGGTGAAAGGCACATCTCACATGGCAGCAAACAAGAGAAGATGAGAGCTTCTGCAGGGAAACTCCCCTTTATAAAACCATCGGATCTCATGAGACTTATTCACTATCAGAAGAATAGCATGGGAAAGACCCACCCCCATGATTCAATTACCTCCTACTGGGTCCCTCCCACAACACATGGGAATTGTGGGAGTTACAATTCAAGATGAGATTTGGGTGGGGACACAACCAAACCATATCAGTGCCCTTTACAGATTTTTTAGGATTAGGAAACAAAAAGAATTCACAAGGAGCCAAATCAGAACAGAGAGGTGGTTACCTAGTGATTTCCCATCAGAACGCTTACAAAATTACCGTTTGATAAAATAAATGAGCTGGAATGTTGTCATCGTGGTGAAGAACTCTCTGTTGAAGCTTTCCTAGGCACTTTTCTGCTAAAGCTTTGGCTCACTTTCTCAAAACAGTCCCATAATAAGCAGATGTTACTGTTCTCTGCCCCTCCAGAAAGTCAACAAGTCAAATGCTTTAAGCATTTGCTTAAGTTGCTATGATTTTTGCTGTTGACCACTCTGTTTTTGCTTTGACTGGACCACTTCAACCTCTTGGTAGCCATTGCTTTGATTGTGCCTTGTCTTCAGGTTCATACTGGTAAAGCCATGTTTCATCTCCTGTTACAGTTCTTCAAAGAAATACTTCAAGATCTTGATCCCTCTTGTTTAAAATTTCCATTGAAAGCTCTGCTCTCGTCTGCAGCTAATCTGCAGACAGTGGATAATTTGCTCAACTTTAATTTTTCAGTGAGAATGGTGAGTTGAACCAATTGAGATGTCTATGGTATCTGCTATTGTTTCTGCTGTCCATCACTCAATAACTGGCCCTCTTTAATTAGGGCATGTATAAAATTAATTTTTTCTGGCCAATTCATGTGGATGATCTGCTGCTGCCAGCTTCATCTTCAACACTGTCTCTTCCTTTCTTAAAATGAGTTATCCATTTGCAAACTACTAATTTATTTGTGGCATTGTCTCCATAAACTTTTCATAAAACATCAGTGATTTCACATTCTTCCACCCAAGCTTCACCATAAATTTGATGTTTGTTTTTGCCTCAGTTTTAGCAGAATTCATGTTACTCTGATAGGGGCTCCTTTCAAACTGATGTCTTATCCTTCTTGGTACCTCAAACTACCTCAAACTAGATCCTATACAGATAGGTTATAACAAGTTAGTACAAATTTATTTTTGTGCAACAATTTTGAAATCTGCATAGTTTTTTCATAATATGCATTTCCTATGAACTTATTAAAGACACTGTCATATTATGAAATCCTTAAAACACATTTTTATGGACAAAATTATATTTTTCTTTAAAATCAGATACTGAAAAACAAAGAGAAGTGCTATTTAAATATGTAAAATATCTCATTATGCCAGTAATGAGAAGTTTTGGAATTAAATTGGCAAATGAAATAAATCAAGATTGTCCCCTTAAAGTAAGTGGTCTATAGAATACAACTTGAGTACTGGAGTTACCTCATGTTAAGATGAAAAAAGATTAGGAATGGACAGACCAAGCTCAGACATAGTTTATACAAACTGCATCACAGAGATCACAACAGAAGAGACCTCTCAATATCTCAAAAGTATCTCCATATAAGCTGGAATCTGAGTCTCAACCAACCAAAGTCAAAACAGAAGGGGAAGACAGAACTGGATTAATAGTATAAAGACAGAAGGCAAGCCAAAGAGAATTATTTCTACACATTTTGTAGAAGAAATAGTTGTCATCATAAAAAAAAAGAATTGAAAGAAGCAATAAAAGGAGTTAACTTGTACTAATTTGGAAGTTATACCTCATACTATTGTTTTAATCTACCAGCTTTGATTTCCCATTGGTAACAGCATGTTGATTCTCCTTAGCCTCCTTTTCCAATTCTGACTCCATATTAGTCTGGACTCCTGCAGTCAAGGATACTTTCTGGGTTAGATTCTCTCAGAAGCTGATTCTAAGCCAAGAATTTGATTGCAAATGATTTCTTTAGGAGGTGCTTCCCAAATAATCCACAAGAAAGGGGGAGGAGAAAGATAGGGAAGAGGAGGAAGTCATACAAGCATGTGACTTAGGGTAAAGTTCTACCCTGTTTGATGCCAGAGACAGACAGCTCTGAAGTATAAAGCTGCAAATTAGAGTTTGTTTTGCCTCACAGCAAGGGAGCTTGTCTTTTATATCTCAGTCTGGTAAGTTACTATGGGCTGACCCATAACCAGTATAGACTTACAGACATTCTCTCTTTTCCATGATGTCTCTATCTCTCTTTCTCTGAGTCAAGACAGTTCAGGGAAATCCTCTGAAGATTGCAGCTGCAAGGCAATAGCAGCAAAGCACACAGTACTCCAGGATGGGCCAAAAGGGCATGTGAAGCAGATCAGAGGGGATATTTTCAGGGCACTAGTAATGTCCACTACAGGTGAACACATTAAGCAATCTGGGCAAGAGCATATTCCTTGCCCTGGATGTAATGAGTGTTTTCATAACAGCATGTGCCCCAAAGCTGTCTAATCAGTGAGTAAGCACCCAGAGAGGGACTCAGAGAAGTTAAATGGGAGTTTCGAGCTTCCAGAAGGCATCTTTCTATCATGAAAAGAACGTCCACCTAAGGTTGAAATAAAGTAAGAGGGAAGCACTGTAAAGAGATAGTGAGCACATGGCTGAGTCTGGTGACATTATTTGAACCACTCTATCTCCTGGTTTGACATTTAAACCAGAGTTTCTATGATAAGGCCCTTAATAAATTACCTATCTATGCCTGGGCTAGATTGAGTTTCTCTTACTTGCAATGAAAACAATATTATCTTTCAATTATTACTAGTAAGGTAACAGTGTTGATTCAGTTTCTGAATAATTTGCTGAAAGGCAAGGTCCTTATATGTTTATTCTATGAAAGCTGTTAGTCTAATATAAGAACCTCTACATGGGGTGCTGCTGAAGGGAGCTACTATCATGGCTCTGTGAAAGAAAAATAACAACTTAGAAGGCTGCATCTTTCACAGGCAAGGCAGCCAGTTATGATCAATACCCAACTGTCTTACAATTTAATGTTTTTGTTTTACCCCAAGAGGTTTGAAAAAGAAATGGTGGCAAATCTGTGAATTACACCTCATCCATATTGAAAAACAGATGGTCAAGAAGAGATTCAGAAAAGACACGGTGAAAAATAAATCCATAGAGAGAAAATGCTGAGCACCCAAAAGAACGAAGAAGAAAGAGTGAAATGAAGAAATAGACAATGTGAAACTGGTAGCTCAACACTAGAAGAATTTAAAAGACCAAGGTTTGGATAAAAGATAAAGTAAAACAGAGATAGTTTATGGAATATTTGTATTCAATCATTTGTTTGTTTATTCATTTATTAATTCATTTAGTAAAAACTTTTTCCAAGACAAGGTTCCGCTCTGTCACCCAGGCTGGAGTGCAGTGGTGCAGTCAGAGCTCACTGCAGCCTCAATCTCCCCAGTTGAAGCGATCCTCCTCCCTCAGCGTCCAAAGTAGCTGGGACTACTGGCATGAGCCACCATGCCTGGCTAATTTTTTGTATTTTTATGGAGATGGAATCTTCCTATATTGCCTAGGCTGGCTTGAACTCCTGGTCTCAAGCAATGCTCCCACCTCAACCTCCCAAAGTCCTGTGATTACAGGCATGAGCCACCGCTCCCAGCCCATTTAGTAAATATTAACTAGAGTAATTAACTATGTCCCAGGTCTTGTGTTAGGCACCTGGGATACATAAAATGTTCCTGTCTTCATGAAGCAAATTGTCTTTCTCCTCGTCTTCCTCCTTCTCCATCACTATTGTCATCATCATCATTCTTCTGGTACATACCTAGTAACTGTTTGAATGAAGAAATCAATATGGTACGGCTAAAAACTCTTTAAAGAATAAAGCCAAATTTTAAACAAACAGGCAATAAAAATAAAAAGTAAGACTCAGGAAAAAAGTTAAAGAAAAATCAGAAAGTTCTGAGTAATATTTAACAAATATTTTTAAAGCATCTACTCTGTAGACATTAAGTGTTCTCACAGACACACAACACAAAGGTAACTATGGGAAGTGATACATGTGTTAATTAGATTTGATTGTGTTAACAGTTTGATTGTGGTAATCATTTCATAGTGTATATGAATATCACATCATCATGATGTACACATTAAATGTATTCAAATTTATTTATCAATTATATCTCAATAAAGCTGGAAAATAGATATAAAGTTTAATTTGTGTTAATCTGCCATTTGAAATAAAATCAGTCATAAAAACAAAAATGAAGAAATAAACCATCTACTCTGTGACCCACACTGGGTTAAGAACTAGTCATAAGAAATATCTTTTTCTATTTGGTTCTGTTTTATAGTTTTTATTTCTCTTCTGAGATGCTATAACTTCAAACATCATGAGCATATTTGCTTTACATTCATTGAGCATAGTCATAAAACTTGCTTTAAAATGCTTGTCTAGTTTTAACATTTTGGTCATGTGGGAGTCAGTCTCCACTGATTATCTTTTTGCTTCAAAGTAGATCACAATTTCCTGGTTCTCATATGTGAAGAAATTTTGGACTGTGTCCTGAATATTGTTTGTTGTGGACCCTAGGATCTACTATATTCTTTCAAAGAGTGTTTTCCTTTATTGTATATTTTAAAAGGCAATTAATGTGTTCGGATTCAAGTTCCAAACTCTGCCTTTTGAATAGTTGTTCAAATCTCAGTTCAGTTCTTTTGTCCTTAGCTTTAGAGCTTGAAGGTCATCCTACTCATGCATGGTTGATGGGCCAGCCAGAGATTTGAGCAAACTTTCTACTCAGAATTTAGGGCTTTCTGTTTCTGGTTCTCTCTTTCCTTGGATTTCTTTTCTATTTTCTAAGAGATGTGGTTGTCTTAAACTGTGCCCTCTGGTCCTTCAGGACAGAAAAATTGTACGGCTTTCTATCCGATTTCAACCCTCTCTATCTGCCCCTCAAATCAGTGACTACAACACACTCTTGAGCTAAAACCTGTAAAAGTAGGAAATGCAATCAGTGTTTTTCCCTTCTTCTGTATAATTCCCCTAGAAAATCTGCTCACTTTTGATCACTTCACTTTCCCCTGTCCTCAGGATTTTTTTTTGTTTTTTGAGACAGAATCTCCCTCTGTCACCTAGGCTGGAGTGCCATTGTGTGATCTCGACTCATTGCAGCCTCTGCCTCCCGGGTTCAAATGATTCTGCCTCAGCCTCCCAAGTAGTTGGGATTACAGGTGCACGTCACCATGCCCAGCTAATTTTCGTATTTGTAGTAGAGACATGGTTTCACCATGTTGGCCAGGGTGGTCTCAAACTCCTGACCTCAAGTGATCCACCCGTCTCAGCCTTCCAAAGTGCTAGGATTACAGGTGTGAGCTACCACACCCAGCCAAGAATTCTTTTCAATTTTACCCAGAGTTTATGGCTGCTATCTGTGGGAGGGTCAATTTGGCAGGAATTCCTACCAGCCCAAAAGAAATTGGAGTTCCCCAAAATACAGGTATTTCAGTATTTAGTTACTGGGAAAATAAAATGTAAGTATTTAAAATGTGAATATTTTAACTCTCTATACTCTTTACCATAATCTGTGAGGATTAAACAATTATTGATGTGAAAGTATAGATGTAAAAGAAAATCAGTAAACCAGGAAAATGCAAACATTTGTTGTGTTGTGAGCCTATGAGTTCAAATATACTCTTGTTAATCATACCTATATTTTACAGAAGGAAATATAACTTCTAAGGTTGTTAGGGTGATTATTTTCACATAAACACATTTTAGAAACCAAAAAACAAAAGTGGAAATCATCTAGTAAAGTCAGTATTAGCATCTGCTGACTTCTCATGAAATTATTTATTTGCTTGTTAAATGTGGTAATTTTCTGCTAGATTTGAAGGAGACAGAATCAGGTATTTCCTCACAGTCTTTCTTTAATCATCTCAGGAAAGGTACAGTTTTCTTAGTATGAGCCACTGAAGGCCCTGTAAGCCACTACATTATATATGACAAAATATAATAAATCTATAAACCACTATATTGATCTATATACCAAGCTGTACTAACCCTTAAATTGAGTGGGACATTCTGATTTTATAGTATCTTAAAGAGAACTCAGATGTAGGTCTGGACATAAACAGGAAAAAAAAAAATCCAGTCTGGCTGGTTTTGTTATTCCTTAACTATTGAGCAGACAACTTTGAATTATTTGGCAGAATTCATTGCAAATATTTTCTCTATTCTTCTTCCTTAAAAACCACCTCACAAACGAGGTGTTATGGTGTTAAATTTTTCTAACATAACTAATTTAAAAGTGAGCAATTCATTCAAGCAGGTGCGGAAGGATTTGTCTGCACCAGTGGTTGACTTGTCCTTGGAAATAGAGGTACCTATCCCCGTAAATTCTCTTTCAGGCAGTGGAATATCCCCTTTTGTAGGCTGGAGCATCAGAGTCACATGCCAAGTCTAAACAGAACAGCCAAGGAAGGGTATGCTTAGTTCAAGGAAGATAAATTTCTTTTCTCTCCATCACTCTCTACTCAGCACTCAGATAGCTCCAGGCTGCCTCCAGGTGCCTCTAACTTCAGTAAGACCATATGAATTATATAAGTATGGGGAATATCACTGGATACTACCTGATTGCAAATTATTACTTGGAAAAGTTAGACTTCAGCGCTAATTAGGGCATATTCTTAATTCAGACCCATGGGGTCTAGCTTTTGCACCACAGAAGTGTTGATTACTTATCTAATTCCCTAGTGTATCTGAAAGAGTTCTCCCAAATATTGGTAACTAGTGATCAAGTCACTCTGACCTCTCTATAATGTACTTGAGCTTTTATGTCTCCAGGACATTTATTCTTGCAATTTCTCTCTTTTGGACTTTTTTCTTGTAGGCTGCCTTTCCCATTAAGTCTGCTCAAATCACCTTACAAAATTCTTGCTTTAATTTTCTTCATGGCACCAAACCCAGGATGGACTAATTATGTGGCCACTTTACCAGATTAATGACCCAGTGTCCTTACATGGGCAGACCAAAACCAAATTAGTTCCCTCAGTATTGAGTATCTTTCCAACTCCATGAAAATATAAACCCATGGGATCAGGGGCATTGTTTTGTATACTGCACTATAGACCCAGAACTCAGATCAGTGCCTGACAAAGAGTAGGTGCTTACATATATTTGCTTTATGAATTAATTACTAAATCAAAAACTTAAATAACTCCACATCCCCCCAAGGATCTTCATTCAAAAAGGCAGTGCAGCTGTTCTTGCCCTTTTTCTTCCCTTCTCTTCCTAAAAAAATGCACTCCTAAAGTAATTGGTGGAGCAAGGGAAGGTAGTTGGCTACATTGGTGAGCGGTGGGCTGGGGAAGCTGTGATGGTGTAGAATGAGATGTCACAGACCCTGAGCAAACTGAGAGGAAGGTGGCTACATCCAGGTTGTGGTTTGTTGCTAGATGTGGGGTGTAAGATCTCAAGTAAGTTAAAGCTGGTGCCCATGCAGGGCATCAGCCCAAGCAAGGTGAACAGACAAGCAACACATGGGGACAGCCCAGAGTGGTAAACGTAACATTCCAACAGAGAGGCGGCCCCGTAAGTGGTGTCAGAGATCAAGCAGGATGAAAAGGGCAACCTCCAGAGGTTGGGGAAACCCAGTACAGGAAGTCACAGCCTCAGTGGGTGAGGCAGGTATTTATCAGAGATCCAGACTGGTGCAGATTTTCAGGGCTCAAGCAAGAGAAGGGCATCCTGGTTGGGAGTCAGACCCCATGGGCACCCATGCTTGGGGCCAGCCTGGCCTGAGGTATCAGAAAACAAGCAGAGTCAAGAATAGTCCATGCCAGGATACATCCTGGAGTGGACAGTCAGCCAGAGAGGGGCAGGAGATTGTCCATGGTAGGGAAGAAAATGGCCTAGGGTAGTAGACTCGTGTATACAAGTAAGATAAGGAATGAAACACAGAATGAGGGAATTAGCAGCAGATGGTGGGTCAGTTAACATGTGGGCAGATAAATTTTAAAAGTATAATAAAGGCAATGGAGCTAGGTTTCTCACCATCAGATAAATGAGTTACAAATGTGGAAAGGAGAAAACTAGAATAAACCCTGTGCTACTAGATTGGAATTAGAAGTATCTGTACAAACTCATGGTTTTTAATCAATAGAGCTAGAGAAAGGTATATAGATATTGATGTATGCCTATGTGTATATATGTGTATATGCATTTATATATCTTTAAGTGCTATCTGCTGCAAGGGCCTGGGAGCAATGACACCCCAATATAAATGAGCACATTTACCTCCCAAATCTTGGCTTCTAAATACCATTCTCCACTAATATGAACTTTGTGGTCCTTGAGAAAATAGATTTTAGGTTTGGGGCAGGGCAAGTACAAGTCTAGATCATAATGTTGTGACAGAAAGAAAGTGCTCCAAGAAGTTAGAAACATGTCAACAAGACACAGAAACCAGATTGAAGGGTTCCACTTGGCCAAACTGGGAGCAAATTAAACATCAAAACAAATAGTGATAATAATGGATGGTAATGCATGGAATTAAGTAAGAAAATATGTCTCAATACAGATATAAACAACTAGATGAAAAGTTTGATGAGGAACAGGATATTTACATAGTTAAAAGTTCCTTCCCACAATAAACTTATCTACTAAGCGAAAAGGTAAGTGGAAAAGCCTGACAGACATCATCAGAATCAAATTATCAAAGTTAGCATCATTAATACTTGGGATAACAAAAATTGTGCACCATTTGACAGGATTCAGTGAGAAAAACACATCATTACATCTGATGTTCTTGTCAAAGATACATGACCTGAATCTAGTCATAATGAAAAACTCAGATTGAGAGGCATTCTACTACAAAATACTGACATGTAATCTCCAAAAGTGGCAAGGTCATGAAAGCTAAGGAAAGATTAAGTAACTGTTTTAGACCTAAGGAGAATAAAGAGACATAATAATCAAATGTAACACATGATTCTGAACTGTATCATTCTACTCTAGAGGACATTAATAGGAAAAATTGATGGGGCTGTTGAGTGGGGTCTGAGAATTCAGTGATGTTGCAATCACAATGGCTGTGTAATAAATCATCCCATACATGCTAATCACATGCACACTAAAATAGAAGTGATTTGGGCAACAGGTTACTGCTTGCTCTCAAACAGTTCAGGAAAAAATATATATATTTATACTGTACTTTCAATACTTCTGTAAATTTATTGTTTCAAAGCTTTAAAAGTATATATGTTAATAAGCAAAATAATTTTCTTAAAAATTGAATGAGGGAAAATGAAGATGTATAAACTCACTGCATCAGTTCTGTCCCTCCATGTCCTCCGCAGAGATCAGACTGACAAACTCACAGTAAATGTAGTCCCAAGTCATCCAGGAATTCCTTCTGTGACATCATACAAATCTACTGTCTGCTGCACACATCTTTATATTAAACCCTTTTATGTTTATATATTTATATATATATACACACATACACATATATACATATGTATATATGTACATACATTATATATATGTATATGTTACATAATACGCAAAGAAATGTTTAATTGACTAGCATATAAATTAATCACTACCATCAAGTTATGCATAGAAAAATAATGTTCCAGTATTTGCATCTGTATTAGTGCAAGACTTGCTCCACCAGGACAAAATTATTTAAAGGAAATAAAAGTCAAATTGTGGAGTCAAGTCTTCAGAGAACCACAAAAATTGCATTAGACACTTGAGTGGCTTTCTATTTAGGTTAATGTGGCAAAGCTAGCTTGCTTTTCACAAATCCTTTTCCCTTTCCTCTTGGGCTCCCAGGTAGAATGTATTTCTCAAAGCCCCTGTTGGCCTGGATTCCTCAATGACTATATGACACAGCACTCTTCTCCCCCATCAACATTTTCTCTTTAAATGAGCAAAAATAAGTTTCTACTTTTGAAGGCGCACTGTATTTTTTTTCCTGCCATAGTAAGTACTATCATCTAAACCAGTGCATTTACTTACTGTCAGATCTAGCGGGAGCCCATAGCTGATTGTGGGTATTAAGCCCCTCAGTTTTGTAGAATAAACATTCACAGGACAAAACAGCCATCCTCTTGCTAATGCTGGCTGCCTCTTAAAGGATAAATCTTCTCTTCATTGTGCTAATGAAATCATTCATTTTTTTCCCCCATCTATCAAAGGCCCTTTTCCAGGAAGAGAGTGAGAAGGAGAAGAAAAGATCAATCTGCCACATTTACATCACTATCTAGCCATCCATCTGTTACCATCTATGTACTAAAGCCTGTTATATACTAGCTGCAGAATGTCATGTCTAATGAATAAGAAAACATGCACTAAAAAGAATTTGATTACTTCAAATAATTCTAGTCAAGTGTGGTGAATACAACAGCAGAGTGTCATAGAAGCAAACAGTAGAAGAGTGAACCTGGTTTAAGAATGAGGACAGGCTTCCAAAAGAATGTATCAGCATGGAGCTCTCTGAACCCCTCTGCAAAGGTTACCTTGCTGGCTTTGGCCAGGTATGTTTCCTGAGCAGCTCAATCCTTCACTATGTATAGGACTCTCCTTGGTAACTGACAACAAGCCATTTTATCTCTACATTCTGTTGTTTTCTGTAGTGCAAACCACCTTTAATTCTTCTATCTGTAAAATGGGCTTAGAAACACATATCTCACAAATATATTATGAGGTTAAAGATGTAGATGTATGAGGAAATACCCAGCATACCAACAGGCAGATAATAAATTGCAATTTTATACCTTAAGGCCAGATTTTTTCAATACAGCACAGTAGCTACTAGACATGTGTTGTTTATCCCTTACCCACTTTGGAGGTTCATATTGATCTTTTCTCATATACCTAAATATAAATAAACGTTTGAGTATTAAAATCTATATTTTCCCTGAATTTTACCCTTCTGAGGTATAGATACAGATAGTCCCCAACTTACGATGGTTCAACTTATGTTTTGTTTTGGTTTTACTTTTCAGGTGATAAAAAAGTGATTGCACATTCAGTAGAAACCTGACTTCAAATTTTGAATTTTGATCTTTTCCTAGGCTAGAGATAGTGGTAGGATATACTCTCGCAATCTTGGGCAATGACAAGCCACAGCTTATACTCCGCCACACAATCAGCATGTAAAGCAACCCATACTCTACAGTATATGCACTGCCAGATGATTTTGCCCAAGTGTTGACTAATAGAAGCGTTCTGAACACATTTAAGGTAGGTTAGGCTAAGCTATGATGTTCATAAGCTATGAAGCTATCAGGTTAGGAATATTAAATGCATTTTTGACTGAAAATATTTTCAGCTTACAGTGGGTTTATTGGGATGTAATCCCATTGTAGGTCCAGGAGCATGCATGTGCATATGTGCGTGTGTGTGTGTGTGTGTGTGTGTGTGTGTGTGTGTGTGTGTGTGTTTTAGCTGAATCTGACTATAACTTTGCCCTCCTCTGTAAGTTGACAAACGTATGCATCTTGGTTCAGGTTAAACTTGTTGCCCACTTCCCTGCATACAAAATGATGAACTGGTCAACCCAGAAAACTGCAGTAAAATAATCATAATCATAATATTAGAGCTATCTTTTGAATTTTTACTATGTATCAGGCATCTTTTTGGTAATAATAAAGTTATTTTTATCTTCATAAAATCATAAAGTACCTCACAATATTTATCATTTTATGAATGAGTGTATTGAAGTTTACAGTGGTTGAGTGATGTATCTGCCCAGATTTATACAACTAGTTGGTACCAGACAAGAGATTCAAACTGAGGTCAGTTTGCCTCCAAGGTATCCATGTTTTCCTCTATAAAAATGCCTTCCCACAATCAACCTTCAAAATGTCTTCTTGTGACTTTATGTTATTGCCACAATTTCTTAGTCACAATCATTATTCGTAAATATATTTAGTGGGTACATCAAAATTCCATGAATGTGGAATCTGAGGAGATGGTCAGAAAAAAGCAACATAAAAGTCTAAAAGTCTAAAAAGCCGGGCGCGGTGGCTCACACTTGTAATCCCAGCACTTTGGGAGGCCAGGGCGGGCGGATCACGAGGTCAGGAGATCGAGACCACGGTGAAACCCCGTCTCTACTAGAGATACAAAAAAATTGGCCGGGCGTGGTGGCGGGCGCCTGTAGTCCCAGCTACTCGGAGAGGCTGAGGCAGGAGAATGGCGTGAACCCGGGAGGCGGAGCTTGCGGTGAGCCGAGATCGCGCCACTGCACTCCAGCCTGGGCGACAGAGCGAGACTCCATCTCAAAAAAAAAAAAAAAAAAAAAAAAAAAATACAATGATTGAGTGAAAACATACCATCTTGGAAAGTGTAATGTGACACCATGTAACAAAAAGGTATTTGGGCAATTGAAAAACAATTTGCGTAGTAAAAACTGTTTGTGTTACTTCAGCATGAACCAGGGTAAAGGGGACTCCACCAATGTCTACTTGCTGGTTTACCAGGTTATAGCCCTTAAAAATGAAGATGACATTGTGCTATGTACATGAGCAAATTCATTTGTTTCTCATACTACTACTTTTCTTCCTAGTCTTAGCTTACTGGCAACTGGATTCTCCTATTGGAAAAGAGCATACTGACCAGTTGCCTTAGATATCTCAGTCTGTTTAACAGGGGTCAAATTTTCCAATCTGTGTTTAAGTGGGTGTTATGTGAGAGGCACTTTAGGAAGATTTCTATTTCTGTGCATAAATAATTGGCCTTTTGTTGAAAAGTTCGTTTTCTACATTTGGCTCAGTGTCCCACAAACTGTTCCCCTTGAGAAATGAGTAAAATACATTTCTCAAACTGATAAATGAGACTCCAGGAAAAGCTGAGGATCAGACCCTAGATGAAGAAAATACCATCAGCAAGCAAAAGCCAGCATCAATCCATTAATTATTACCATTCCAGCAGATCACAAGGTCAGGAGATCGAGACCATCCTGGATAACACGGTGAAACCCCGTCTCTACTAAAAATACAAAAAATTAGCCAGGCGTGGTGGCAAGCGTCTGTAGTCCCAGCTACTCGGGAGGCTGAGGCGGGAGAATGGCATGAACCCAGGAGGCGGAGCTTGCAGTGAGCTGAGATCAGGCCACTGCACTCCAACCTGGGCGACAGAGCGAGACTCTCTCTCAAAAAAAAAAAAAAAAAAATTCCAGAAGCATGTTGAATTAAATATAAAACTACTTTCCACTCAAAGAGGAAAGTTAGGAATACAGTGGACAACAGGATAGTCCCTGAAGTCTCAATGCCTCTCCTAATAGCTTTCTTTGATTCTATTATGTGAGAGTTTTTTTTTCCCCCTAATTCTTAGAGTTAACTATCTGCTGCAGAGTATTCTTTTTATGTGTCTTGAAATGATTTCTCCTACGCCTTATCCCTTAGTTTACTTGGAAGGGAAAGCTTCCTTTTTTGTTCTTATTTTGACAGTAGTCTCCCCACGCCTTCTGGAACTCTTCATGGTCCTCCTGAAGAAACTCAATGTAATTCCCTTCACAAGCTGACTTTATATTTGGCCTCTGATGAAATATGTAAGCACACATTGCCCTAACTCTCCCAATCCTTGGGAATGGAGTAATTATATGAATTACTATTCTCCAGCTGATTTATTGTGGCCACATTTGCTGCAATGCAAGCTCTAGGGAGTCAAATATTTCAAATAATAACTGAAGAGCATTAAAGAATAGTAGCAAATAGGCAAAAAGATATTTATAAGAAACGTTACACTAGGATGACTATGTTGAGATTACCCTTAGGCAGACATTTATTGAATTACATGATAAATCTAGTTCTCTGACATCCAAATAAATAATTACCAAAAATAGAGGCATCCTGTTTTTTATTTGTCTATATCTTTTCCTATCATCAAAAAGGGATATTTCTTGAAATTATAGGCTCAAACCTTATTTTTCATACTGTGCCTTAAGTGGAATATTTCCATGTATATTTGGAAGGAGGCTATCATGAAATTCCATGCCCCTTGCTTATAATACTTCCTATTTTCTCAGCCCACCTGTTAATATAGATTAGGCTCCTGACATTATTTAATGGGGATGAGATGGTCACTCTTAATAATATGCTACTCTAAAGAAGTTTAGTATCAATGGTCTTTCTCTCATAAAATTATAATAAAACTTGGTATAATCAGGAATTCTGTGATCCAGAACATCTAACATTAAAGTAAAGAATGTTATTAAATGTATAGTATGCAAGGATTTTTATTTTTCAAAAAGTGAAATTCCCTCCTTATAGGTATTGGACATTAAAATACTACTGACTACAATTTGTTCTTTGATGATGCGGAATTCCTAAGAATTCCTAATATCCTTTTGATGAATCAATATGATTCAATAAATAAATAAAGAACCTTAACTACAAAATAAAACTTAGGCATGAGTTCTAAAAGGCACATAAAAGTGATTAGTCAAGTTTTTGTCCTCAAGTATCTTTTGTATTTTCTAAACACCAAGATTTTTTAAATTTCATTTTCAGTTGACATGTAATAATTGTACATAATTATGGAATACAGAATATTTCATATGTGTTACAATGTGTAATAAAATCAGAATAATTAGCATATCATCACCTCATACATATATCATTTCTTGATACTGTGAACATTCAAAATCCTCTTCTCTAGCTTTGTAAAAATATATACTAAATTATTGTTAACCATATTCATCCCACAGTGCTGCAGAACACTAGAATTTATTTCTGCCATCTAGCTGTAACTTTGTATCCCTTAACCAACCTCTCTCTATCCTCTCTTTGTCCCTACTCCTCCTATCCTCTAACTACCACAATTCTACTCTCTATGTCTTTGGGCTCAATTTTAAACATCAGGTTTATTATTATTATTATTATTATTATTATTATTATTATACTTTAACTTCTGACACATGTGTAGAATGTGCAGGTTTGTTACATAGGTATACACGTGCCATGGTGGTTTGCTGCACCCATCAATCCATCATCTACGTTAGGTATTTCTCCTAATGCTATCCCTCCCCTTGCCTGCCAACCCGACAGGCCCCAGTGTGTGGTGTTCCCCTCTCGGTGTCCATGTATTCTCATTGTTCAACTCCCACTTATGAGTGAGAACATGTGGTGTTTGGTTTTCTGTTCCTATGTTAGTTTGCTGAGAATGATGGATTCCAGCTTCATCCATGTCCCTGCAAAGGACATGAACTCATCCATTTTTATGGCTGCATAGTATTCCATGGTATATACATGCCATTTTTCTTTATCCAGTCTATCAATGGGCATTTGGGTTGGTTCCCAGTCTTTGCTAGTGTGAAGAGTTCTGCAATAAACATATGTGTTCATGTATCTTTGTGGTAGAATGATTTATAATCCTTTGGGTATATACCCAGTAATGGGATTGCTGGGTCAAATGGTATTTCTGGTTCTAGATTCTTGAGGGATTGCCACACTGTCTTCCTCAGGGATTTTACATGTTCTTTTTCCTCTGCCCAGAACATGTGGGTGTAGCTGAAGAGGAGTGAGTGGGAGGGAGAAAGAAAATGATTTATAATCTTTTGGGTATATACCCAGTAATGGGATTGCTGGGTCAAAAGGTATTTCTGGTTCTAGGTCCCTGAGGAATCACCACACTGTCTTCCACAATGGTGGAAGTAATTTACACTCCCACCAACAGTGTAAAAGCATTCCTATTTCTCCACATCCACTCCAGCGTCTGTTGTTTCCTGACTTTTTAATGATCACCATTCTAACTGGTATGAGATGGTATCTCATTGTGGTTTTGATTTGCATTTCTCTGATGACCAGTGATGATGAGCTTTTTTCATGTTTTTGGCTGCCTAAATATCTTATTTTGAGAAGTGTCTGCTCATATTCTTTCTCCACTTTTTGATGCAGTTGTTTTTTTCTTGTAAATTTGTTAAAATTCCTTGTAGATTCTGGATACTAGACCTTTATCAGATGGATAGATTGCAAAAATTTTCTCCCATTCTGTAGGTTGCCTGTTCACTCTGATGATAGTTTCTTTAACTGTGCAGAAGCTCTTTAGTTTAATTAGATCCCATTTGTGAATTTGGGCTTTTGTTGCGATTGCTTTTGGTGTTTCAATGCTATTCCCATCAAGCTACCATTGACTTTCTTCACAGAATTAGAGAAAACTACTTAAATCTCATATGGAACCAAAAAATAGCCCATATAGCCAAGATAATCCTAAGCAAAAAGAACAAAGCTGGAGGTATCACACTACCTGATTTCAAACTATACTAAAAGGCTACAGTAACCAAAACAGCATGGTACTCGTTCCAAAACAGATATATGGACCAATGGAACAGAACAGAGGCCTCAGAAATAACACCACACATCTACAACCATCTGATCTTTGACAAACCTGACAAAAACAAGAAATGGGGAAAAGATTCCCTATTTAATAAATGGTGTTGGGAAAACTGGCTAGCCACAGGCAGAAAACTGAAACTAGACCTTTTCCTTACACTTTATACAAAAATTAACTCAACATGGACTAAAGACTTAAATGTAAGACCTAAAGCCATAAAAAACTCTAGAAGGAAACCTAGGCAATACCATTCAGGACACAGCCATGGGCAAAGACTTTATGACTAAACATCAGTTTTAACTGAAGTGAAGATGTGGGGGATTTCATGGTTTTGGGGATTTCAGCTGACCGAATACTATCAGGGTGTTTAAAATACTATGAAAGGTAAGGATCTCATAGAAAATATTAGAATATTCTAGACAGTTTCTGTAAAAAAGAATATTGCAGAGAGATTGTGGGTTGTGATCCAGATTACCACAACAAAGTGGACACTGCAATAAAGCAAGTCACATTTTTTTTTGTTTTCCAGTGCATATAAAACATGTGTGTATACCATACTATAGTCTGTTAAGTGTGCAATAGAATTATGTCTAAAAACCTACATATTTTAAAGTACTTTATTGCTAAAAATTGCTCTCATTCATCTGAGACTTTAGCAAGTCATAATATTTTTGCTGGGGGTAATTCTTGACTCAATATTGATGGCTGCTGATTGATCAGGGTGGTGGCTGATGAAGGCTGGAGTGGTTGCAGCAATTTCTTAAAATAAGAGAACAATGAAATTTGCCACACCCACTGACTCTTCCTTTCATGAAAAATTTTTGGGAGCATGCGATGCTATTTGATAGCATTTCAACCACAGAAGAACTTCTTTCAAAATTGTAATAAATTCTCTCAAATCCTGCTGCTGCTTTACCAACCAAATTTACTTAATATTCTAAATAATTTCTTGTCATTTCAACAAGGTTCACAGCATCTTCACCAGAAGTAGCTTCTATCTCAAGAAGCTACTTTATTTCTTCATCCAGAAGAAGCAACTCCTCATCCATTCAAGTCTGATCGTGAGGTTGTGGAAATTCAGTCACATCTTCAGACTCCATTTCTAACTTTAGTTCTCTGGCTATTTCCACAACATCTACAGTGATTTCCTCCATTCAAGTCTCGAACCCCTCAAAGTCACACATCAGTATTGGCATCAACTTCTTCCAAAATCCTGTTAATTTTGATGTTTTTTTCCCTCCTTCCATGAATCATAAATGTTCTTAATGGCATCTAGAATGGTGAATCATTTCCAGAAGTTTCTCAATTTACTTTGCCCAGATCCATCAGAGGAATCACTATGACAGCTATATTCTTATAAAGTGTATTTTTAAAATAATAAGATTTAAGAGTCAAAATTACTCCTTGATCCATGGGCTGCAGAATGTTTGTTGTGTTAGCAGGCATGAAAACAACATTAATCTCCTTGCATATCTCCATCAGAGGTCTTGAGTGACCAAGTGCTCTGTCAATAAGCAGTAATATTTTGAAAAAATTTCTTCAAAATTTGAGACTTACTGAGTAGTAAATCTCAACAGTGGACTTAAAATATTCAGGAAACTATGCTGCAAACAGATGTGCTGTCATTCAGGAGTTATTGTTCCATTTATAGGGCACAGGCAGGGTAGACTGCATAATTCTGAAAGTCCATAGGATTTTCAGAATAGTAAATAAGGACTGGCTTCAATTTCAAGTCATCAACTCTTTCAGTCCCTGCCAAGAGAGTCAGTCCATGTTTTAAAGCTTTAAAAATTGGCATTGGCTTCTCTTTTCTAGCTATGAAAGTCCCAGATCGCATCCTCTTCCAATAGAAGCCTGTTTCATCTACATTGAAAATCTGTTGCTAAGTGTAGCCACCTTCATCAATGATCTTACCTAGAACTTCTGGATAACTTGCTGCAGCTTCTCCTTCAGCATTTCCTGCTTCATCTTGCACTTTTTGTTATGAAGACAGCTTCTTTTCTTAACCCTCACAAACCAAATTCTGCTAGGTTCCGAATTTTTCCTGCAACTTCCTCACCTTCTCAGTCTTGATAGAATTAAAGAGAATTAGGGACTTGCTCTGGGTCAGGTTTTGGCTGAAGGGAATGTTGTGGCTGGTTCGATCTTCTATCCAGACCACTAAAACTTTCTGCATATCAGCCATAAGGCTGTTTCACTCTCATTTGTGTGTTCACTGGAATAGCACTTTTTAATTTCCTTCAATAACTTTTCTTTTGCATTCACACCTTGGCTGTTTGATACACGAGGCCTAGCTTTTGTGTTTATCTTAGCTTTGGACATGCCTTCCTTACTACTAATAATTATTTCCAGCTTTTGATTTCAAGTGAGACACTAGATAGAGACCACTGCAGAGTTATTAATTGGCCTAATTTCAATATTTTGATGTCTAAGGGAACAGAGAGCCTGCAACAAAGGAGAGAGATGCAGAATGGCCAGTAGGTGAAGCAGTCAGAATATGTGCAACATTTATGAAATAAATTCATTCTACTGGTGTAGTTTGTGGCACCCTGAAACAATTACGACAGCAAAATCAAAAATCACTGATCACAGATCACCATAACATAATAATAAAATTTTGAAATAGTGCAAGAATTACCAAAATGTGACATAGAGACATGAAGTAAGAACATGCTGTTATAAAGATGACATCTATGATTTGCTCGATGCCAGAAACCTTCAATTTGTAAAAACCGTGGCTGGGCATAGTGGCTCACGCCTGCAATCCCAGCACTTTGGGAGACCAAGGCCGGAGGATCACTTTGAGCTCAGGAGTTGGAGACCAGCCTGGGCAATAAGGTGAAACCCTGTCTCTATAAAAAATACAAAAATTAGCTGAGCGTGATAGTGTGCACCTGTCGTGCCAGCTATTCGGGAGGCTGTGGCACCAGAATCACTTGAACCCAGGAGGCAGAGGTTGCAGTAAGCCATGATCGTGCCACTGCAATTTAGACTGGGTGACACAGTAAGACTCCGTCTCAAAAAAACAAAAACAAAAACCTCTACATTATCTGTGAAGCACAATAAAGCAAAGTGTAATAAAGCAAGGTATGTCTGCGTGTTTCCTCCTCTGTCATGATAGGCAATTATCCAAAAACACCATAGGCCCCCTCTATCCTTTCTGAACATATCTACAATACAAAGTTCAAAGTCCTTATCTGTGGCATCCTCATGATCTGGTCTTATCTATATTTTTACTCCAATTTCTTCAATTTAGGGATGATATTAAAAGCCAGCAAGGCTTGGGCACCAACAAGCCAAAAACAAACAGCAGTAGCCCTGAAGCAAGATATTCAGAGGCCTCCTTCATTGTAGAGCAATTACCCTTTAGTTGCTAGATTTGCAGAACGTTGAAGGGAAAGGGGAGGGGCAGTCAGTTCATCAGTGGGAGGATCACGCAAGGGAGTTAGGGAGATGGCAGTTTACAACTTGGATGCTCGTAAGTCAACATTTTAGCAAACAGTTAAAATGTGTGCCAGGAGCTTATCAGCTCTGCTCCATCTGCTTGCTTCTCAGTGAATGCCCTTTACTCCTGTCAAACCCAACTAGTTCGTATTCCTGAAATGTTTCGTATCTAACTAGCTAACTTCCCCTAAATGTTTCATACCCATCTAGTTAACATTCCTTGAATGTTTCATTCCAATAATTAATATTCCAGAAATGTTTCATTGCAATATCATTCCTTCTGCCTGAAATGCCTCTCCCTCTCCTTCCTATTCACCTGGATAAATAACTTTTTAAGACCCTGGTCAGGTTTCACAGAGGATGTGATATTTAAACACTGCGCCTGAAGGCTCCTCCCTTTGCCTTTTCTGGTCCTCTCACCCCTTCCTCAAACCACTACATTAAAGGTGCCATCTATGTGTAAGATTACATAATGGTATCTTGGCATTTATTTAATTACACGTCTTGGCATTTATTTGATTACATGACTTTCTCCATCACTGGACTGTTAGCTCCTGAAAATAAGGATACTATTTCATTTAATTTCCCTGGCTCCTAGCAGTATATAAATAAAGCCCTACTCACATAATAGATCCCCACTAAAAGGCAGGCCAATGAAATTGGAATCTCTTCCTTTGAACTTTGTCCATCTGCTGGGTAAAGGTAAATCAGCCCATATGCAGAGTCTGTTCAATATTATTAGATCAGCGATTTCCAAACTGTCATGCATCACAGTTAGCTAAATGGCTTAAACAGAGTACTAGGTGCCCTCCTCAGAGTTTCTGATTCAGTAGGTCTGAAAATAACAGTGGTTCTCAAAGCATGGTTCCCAGAACAATAGCACCAGCATCACCTGGAAACTAACGGAAATAAAAATTCTCAGACTC
This sequence comes from Nomascus leucogenys, assembly GCF_006542625.1. Classification (NCBI taxonomy): domain Eukaryota; kingdom Metazoa; phylum Chordata; class Mammalia; order Primates; family Hylobatidae; genus Nomascus; species Nomascus leucogenys. The sequence continues at coordinate 52,638,620 of NC_044399.1, forward strand.
CACCCCAGATCTACTGAATCAGTAACTGTGGAGTGAGACCCAGCAATCTGTGCTTTAATAAGCCCTCCAGAGATATGCTAAATTTGAGAAAAATAGAGCATTTCTCTAAAGCAGGGATGATGTCATCTATTGAAATACCACAGAGTATAGTGTTTTGAGTATAATAGTGTTTGTTTTGTTTTAGTCTGTTTTGTTTTACTGTTAAATTTTAAGGTGGCAAGTGTTCACATCGGCATCACGGAGGAATTAGTTGACACAGATTCCTCCCAAACTTTTCAACACATTTCTTATTTCTGGCCAGTACTATTTTTCACGGGAGACCCTCCTTGTCATTAGAATAGATTAAGTGGATTCGACTAGCAGGACTGTTTTACATATGTCGCAATTGACAAAGATCTGATAAGATTGTCATGTTGTTTCTGAAGATAGTCTGAGTCAATATAATAAGTTGAAGGACTTGAATGATAAAACAGTGATAACCCCTCAGTGAACAACGATAATGATCTTCTTATTGACAACACAGTCTCACATACCCACCCCAGAATAAAGATATTGATTCTCACTCTCATTTAGCAATAACAATATTGGGGAAAGTAGCTAAAAGAGCATCTGCTGGTGTTTTGCTAAAGCACTAGTCCAAACACAGATTTCCCTGTAAAGTTCAATGATGGTTCTTACACCAACTGATGGACACAGTGTTCCCAGATGGTAGGTGTCAGGACCAGGGCTCAGCCTGAAATCTCCCTGCCCACAATAGCTGTGGTCTCCTTACGATGTGTACTGCATCCCATCATAAAACTTCACAACCGCCACTCCAGGAAATTACCTCTGAAGGTAGGGTCATTTATTTTATAATCTGAATAAGGGTAAAAAAAAAAAGAGTGCCATACCATATGCAATCAGCCCACAGACCAGGAAAATTCACATTTGGACTTACTTTTCCATTCAGTTGTTTAATAATTTGTTGATAACCATTTTATAATTGGGCTGTTCAGTTCAAACTGCTAACTCAGTTGCGATGTATGTAAGGGAAAAAGTATAATACTGAAACTGAGGGCTAATCTTTTTAGTTGCTTGCTTCTTGATTTTTTTAACCTACCTAGTTGAAAGCTGCACTGCTAAACACTCTAATTTAACCTTCACTAGCTTCCGTAGAGATAAAACCTCTACAGTATGTGCCACCAGGTAATGATTACTCAAGTTGTTTTTCACAAACTTGAGGGAAGCTCTTGTCCAGCTTCAACTGGCTGAGACCACCGACTCTTCAACTGGGCCTGTGCAAATGCCTGAGAGGCAATAAGAAAGCTTTAGACATCAGAGAACCAAAAATGTCTCCCTCATATCATGCTAATGCTGCCATTGTCTGAACATGTGTCCTAGGAAGACCCCTGAACTCTCACTATGCTTGCACAGATCACTAATTGCCTCATTTTCCACATGGCCAATTACCTGTCCCCATACCTTAGACCACCCTGTTTCTTTACCCCATAAATACCCTTAAGCCCTATATTCTGGAAGCTGGATTTGAGAGATGTTCTCCTGTGTCCTTAATGGGCTGCCCTGTGAATAAACTTCTTCTCTACTGCAAAACTCATCTTCTTAGTCATTGGCTTTCTGCACCACAGGAAGAACAAACCTGGTCCAATGTTAATACAATGATTAAGAGTAGGGCATTGGTTTCAGACCAGGCTTGGGTTCCAATTCAAGATAGCCTTCCTACAGATGTGCACAATTTGCCACTTCATCCTTCTAATCCCGCTGCATATAAATGTTAACTTCTGTAATAGAGCAAAATGAACATCTATAATGATGATACTCAGATGTTATTTTTAGCTCTCAAATGAACCTGAACCCTGTATCTTTAACTGCACTGTAGATATTTTCACCCTCCAAATGTCTATTTTTGACCTTTTGATTACTCATCAATATTTGTCTTTTTTTTTTCTGGATATAATAGAGACTACACCAGTCAAGCCACCCTTTAGTTAATTGAGGGAAATATGACAGTTCTAGCTGATGAATATGTGGGCAAAAGTAAAGTATTAATTCTGACAAGCCTGTATGGTTTCCCCATTTCTCTTCTCCTACCACGGTGACCAGGAGGAAGCTTTCTCTTGAGAATACCACTGAGTTATCACATGGAATGCGGCTGCCCTGGGGAGGCACTAGAGAGAGAATCCAGCTATTCTCACGAGAAATATATTTTTGTCACATTACAACACTGAGAATTGGGAAGAGTGCTTACACAGTATAAGCTATCTTGACTAATACAATGTCCCAAAACAACTGTTATCTATTTTCAACCTTAAACACCTTATCCTTTCTGACATCATGGTTTTCAGCAATCACACTAAAAGATAACTTTTTAGTCACTCCTTATCCATTCTTCTCTTTCAGCCACTTGGGCCTCCCATGTTTTGCTACATTCATCATTTATATCTTTAAAAATGTATCTCAATTTTTATATACTCCTAAGCCTGATAGAGAAATAAATGAATCCTGTCTTCTGCCTCTAGATGAAAGACATTTCAATTATTTTGAACAATGAGGAACCTTACATCCCTAGGATTTGTGACTTGGCAGCTTGTTTTTGTAAAATCCAAGAATCTCTCTGCCTGGCTTTCAAGATCTTCAACTTATCTTCCACTATAATCCCTTTGTACTTCCCAGCACACACTCAACTTCACCCCGGCAACTCATACATGCTACTCGGCTCATGGCTCTACACCTTTGCTCTCTGTCTTCTCCACTCCTCAGCTTTCAAACTGAAATTCAAATCCCATTCCTTCCATGACGTCTTTCCTCATTTCTGTAGCCTCATTGATCTACCCTTCCTTAGAACTTTCTTTCCATGAAGCAGTAGTTCCTTATAGTTTCCTGCCTAATACTTCTCTAATTGTTTCATCTCTGTTATCACTGGCTTTTAAAAGGCAGTAACTAAGCTTTACACTGCTTTTAAATATGTTACAATATTTAACCCAAAGATGACGCAGAGTAAGTGTTCAATATTTGTTATCTACTTAAACAAATCGATAGGCTCTCATATGAAAATCAGTTTTCTCCAGGGAAATGTTGTGACTTATAACACACCACACTCCTTTTTGTCACAACATCTTAGAACTTGGAGTCTGGGAGATTAGTGATTTGTTCATGGAAAAGGGAATTGACCAATGAGTAGATGAGAAATCTCTGTATCCTTCCACTCAATTTTGCTGTGAACCTAAGACTGTTCTAGAAGATGAAGGTCTATTTTATATATATATATACACACACATATACATACATATATACACATATATATGAGTCTTGTTACTCCTTTTTTCCATGTTCCTAGTATAACACATATGTATGTATATGTGTGTGTGTATATATATGTGTGTGTGTGTGTGCGTATATATATATGTGTGTGTGTGTGTGTGTGTATATGAAGAGAGCTGGACATTAACTGTTGGTTTTTCAAAACCTTTGAGCTGAATGGATGGTCCTTACTTTCTTGGTAGTGGATCAGTGGCATATAAAATTTCTTAGCATTTGCTTTCAGAAATGAGTTCAATTCTTTTCTAATTACATGTTGTCAGACAAACTTTAAGAGTATTGCCAGATTAGTTCTGTAAATTAAACTGGCTTGCTTAGTTACTGTACAGATGCGTCATGATGATAATGTAGATAATGTAGGTAGTTTTATTTGCCCTGCTTCCATTGCTTTTTTCTAAAGTCATGTTGAATATAATTGGCACTTTTTGTGCTCAAAAAAGATTCTGAGTTGTGACTTCCACTGATGTTTGGTGATTATTATAGCTGTAGTTTGTTTGTTTTAAATGCTTTCCATAAAGGTTTCTCAGTAATTAAATTCCACTGACCTACTTTTCACTTCTTTAGTCTGTAATACATTTAATCTCCAAGGTTCATAAGTAATTAAACAGATAAACGACAAAATAGCAAAAGAAGAGAATAAAAAAACCAACGGGTTCAAATAATTCACACACTGAATTCTCACTCACAGGATATCTAAGAGATTGCTGTAATGCAATAATGAAGTACACTCTCTAAATGCAATTACAACACAGCCAGACACCACCATTTCCTCCTCATTAGTACACACTAGCCCTTTGTAGAAATATGCTGTAGTATTTCACATTCAAAGGCTTCTTTATAAATCTATTCACTAATGAGATTCAGTGGGCTGTTGCCTTTATTCTAAAATAGTTTTCAAAACTTAGTTGTACTACTAATGAAGAGTGCTGCTTTGACTTAAAAAATATAGGCCCAAATCCATTGCTTAGAGGAATCATTCTTGGATACCTGACTCCCCCTTTAGCTAAAACTGTCAAGAGCCTTTAAAAAATATTAATTTATTCATCAAATATTTTGAACCCTAAGTCTTATACTAAGAACATGGAAAAAAGGAGTAACAAGACTTATGTACTCTCTCTCTGCCAACATGAAATTCTTTCAAAGCTGTGTGGTCCAACATAATAGCCACTAGCTGCATGTGCCTGTTAGCTACTTGAAAGGTGGCTTGTCTAAATTGAGATGTGCTGTCAATGAAAACACATACCAGATTTTGAACACTAACCATGAAAAATAATATAAAATATCTCACTTCATTTTTTTACTTATTACATGTTGAAATAATACTATTTTGGATATGCTGGGTTAATAAAATATATTAATAAAATTAATTTAAGCTGTTATTTTGTTTTTGCTTATTTTAATGTGGCTGCTAGAAAATTTCACTTTACATTCCTGACTGTCTGTGGGGGATACATTCCAAGGACCCCAGTGGATACCTGAAACTGTAGATAGCACTGAACCTGATATATACCTATGATACATTTTAATTTATAAATTAGGCACCATAAGAGATTAGCAAAAATAACTAATAATATGGACAATTAGAATAAAATGCTATAATAGGAAATATGTGAATGTGGTCTCTCTCAAAATATCTTACTGTGCTATGCTGTGGGTAACTGGGAAAATGAAACCATACATAAGGGGGAGACTACTGTAAGTAACTGGCTTGCATTTGTGTCTCACATTATATTTTTGTTGTATAGCACCTCTAAAATCTCCAGAGAAAAAGGCCATTAACCATTATCCTGAGCACAAAACAGAAAACCAGATACCACGTGTTCTCACTTATAAGTGGGAACTAAACATTGGGTACTCATGGACATAAAGATGGCAACAATAAACAATGGAAACTACTAACAGGAAGAGGAAGGGAAGGGAGGAAGGGTCGAAAAACTAACTATTGGGTACTATATGCACTACCTGGGTGACGGGATTAATTGTACTCCAAATCTCAGCATCATGCAATATACCCATGTAACAAACCTGCACATGTATCCCCTGAATCTAAAGTTGCAATTATTAGAAAAATAAACAACAGCATCCAAAAACAAAAACAAAAAGGCCATTAAATAAGTATTAATAATTATTACAGAAAGTATGAAGAATTAGGTAGAAAAAATATGAAGGCCTTGAGTCATGATCAGATATTAGGATTCTTCTGGTAACCAGGTTCACATCCAAGGAGTCCCAGACTAAATGGCTACTTTGGCTAATTTAAAAAATCCTCTTTTGCTATACCCTAGTGATATGATTTGGCTGTGTCTCCACCCAAATCTGATCTTGAATTGTAGTTCCCATAATCCCCATGTGTCATGGGAGGGACCTAGTAGGAGGCAATTGAATCATGGGGGCATTTAGCCCCATGCTGTTCTTGTGATAGTGAGTGAGTTCTCATGAGATCTGACGGTTTTATAAGGGGCTTCTCCTTCTGCTCAGCACTCATTCTCTCTCCTGCCACCCTGTGAAGAGGTGCCTTCTGCCATGATTGTAAGTTTCCTGAGGCCTCCCCAGCCATGCAGAACTGTGAGTCAGTTAAACCTCTTTCCTTTATAAATGACCCAGTCTCAGGTATGTCCTTATATCAGTGTGAAAATGAGCTAATACAGTAAATTGGTACCAAAGGAGTAAGGCGCTGCTATAAGGATAACTGAAAATGTGAAAGTGACTTTGGAACTGGGTAAAAAGCAGGCATTGGAACAGTTTGAAGGGCTCAGAAGAAGACAGGAAAATGTGGGAAGGTTTGGAACTTCCTAGAGACTTGGAGGGATCAGAAGACGGGAAAATGTGGGAAAGTTCGGAACTTCCTAGAGACTTGTTGAATGGCTTTGACCAAAATGCTGATAGTGATATGGACAGTGAAGTCCAGGCTGAGGTGCTCTCAGATGGAGATGCTCCAGTTGGCAACTGGAGAAAAGGTGGCTCTTGCTATGGTTTAGCAAAGAGACTAGTGGAATTTTGCCCCTGCCCTAAAGATCTGTGGAACTTTGAACTTCAGAGAGATGATCTGAAATTGGAACTTATGTTTAAAAGGGAAGCAGAGCATAAAAGTTTGGAAAGTTTGCAGCCTGACAATGCAATAAACAAGAAAAACTCATTTTGGAGGGAGAAATTCAAGCCCACTGTAGAAATTTGCATAACAAGGAGTCACATATTGATCACCAAGACAATGGGGAAAACGTCTCCAGAGCATGTCAGAGACCTTCATAGCAGCCCCTCCCATCACTAGCCTGGAGGCCTAGGAGGGAAAAATGGTTTCATGGGTCAGGCCCAGGACATTGCTGCTTTGTGCAGTCTCAGGACTCGGTGCCCTGCATCCCAACCATGGCTAAAAGGGGCCAATGTGCAGGCTGTGCCTTTGCTTCAGAGCGTGCAAGCCCAAAGCTTTAGTGACTTCCACATGGTGTTGGCCCATAGGTGCACAGAAGTCAAGAATTCAGGTTTGGGAACCTTTGCCTACATATCAGAGGATGTATGGAAATGCCTGGATGTCCAGGCAGAAGTTTGCTGCAGGGGTGGAGCTCTCATGGAGAACCTCTGCTAGGGCAGTGCAGAAGGGAAATGTGGGGGTCAGAGCCCCCACACAGAGTCTCCACTGGGGAACTGCCCAGTGGAACTGTGAGATGAGGGCCACCAGAATGGTAGATCCACCAACAGCTTGCACCATGAGCCTGGAAAAGCCGCAGGCATTCAATGTAAGCCTGTGAAAGCAGCCAGGAGGTGAGCTGTACCCTGCAAAGCCACAGGGGCAGAGCTCTCCAAGGCCATGGGAGCCCACCTCTTGCATCAGTGTGACCTGGATGTGAGACATGGAGTAAAAGAAGATCATTTTGGAACTTTAAGGTTTAATGACTGCCCTATTGGATTTTGGACTTGCATGGAGCCTGTAGTGCCTTTGTTTTGGCCAATTTCTTCCATTTAGAGTGGATGTATTTACCCAATGCCTGTATCTCCATTGTATCTAGGAAGTAACTAACTTGCTTTTGATTTTACAGGTTTCTAGGCATTTCCATACATCCTCTGATATGTAGGCAAAAGGGACTTGCCTTGTCTCAGATGAGACTTTGAACTTGAACTTTTGGGTTCATGCTGGAATGAGTTAATACTTTGAGGGACTGCTGAAAGGGCATGATTATGTTTTGAAATGTGAGGACGTGAGATTTGGGAGGGGCCACAGGTTTCATGATTTGGCTGTGTCACCACCCAAATCTCATTTTGAATTATAGTTCCCATAATCCCCACGTGTGGAGGGAGGTAACTGAATCATGAGGGCAGTTACCCTCATGCTGTTCTTGTGATAGTGAGTTCTCACAAGATCCAATGGTTTTATAAGGGGCATTTCCCCCTTTGCTAGGCACTTCCTCTCCTGCCACTTTATGAAGAAAGATGCTTTTGCTTCCCGTTCTGCCATGATTGTAAGTTTCCTGTGGCATCCCCAGCCATGCAGAACTGTGAATCAATTAAACCTTCTTCCTTTATAAGTTACCCAGTCTCAAGTATTTCTTCATAGCAGTATGAGAATGGCCTCATACACTTAGTATATTGCATATACTATTTTGGCACTCAGAATATTGTATTTTAAGTAATTTAATTCAATAATAAACACTTATTGAGCTAAACACTCTTATTTATCTTGACTTTCTTAGTCAATGTTCTTACACACAGTGGGTGTGTATTAAATGATGAAAAATGCCCTCTGGAGCACTATGAACTAAAGGTAGCAATGTGGTACATCTTTGCATACAAATAATACTCCACTGAGGAACGATTGTATGCTGCCTCCTCTGCCCCGGCACTGGGAGATTTTGTTATTCACTCCCTACAGATGTCCAGCCTAGGGGAACTGATTTTTAACGGTACTGTTGTCAACATCTGATGATCAACTGCTTCCTAGATCCTGGCATTTGGAAAGTGTCTGCCATCTAATATGAAACACGGCAGGATAATAAGAGCTATCTATGACAAACCCACAGCCAATATCATACTGAATGGGCAAAAACTGGAAGCATTCCCTTTGAAAACTGGCACAAGACAGGGATGCCCTCTCTCACCACTCCTATTCAACATAGTGTTGGAAGTTCTGGCCAGGGCAATCAGGCAGGAGAAGGAAATAAAGAGTATTCAGTTAGGAAAAGAGGAAGTCAAATTGTCCCTATTTGCAGATGACATGATTGTATATCTAGAAAACCCCATCATCTCAGCCCAAAATCTCCTTAAGCTGATAAGCAACTTCAGCAAAGTCTCAAGATACAAAAATCAGTGTGCAAAAATCACAAGCATTCTTATACATCAATAACAGACAAACAGAGAGCCAATCATGAGTGAGCTCCCATTCACAATTGCTTCAAAGAGAATAAAATACCTAGGAACCCAACTTACACGGGACGTGAAGGACCTCTTCAAGGAGAACTACAAACCACTGCTCAATGAAATAAAAGAGGATACAAACAAATGGAAGAACATTCCATGCTCATGGGTAGGAAGAATCAACATCGTGAAAATGGCCATACTGCCCAAGGTAATTTATAGATTCAATGCCATCCCCATCAAGCTACCAATGACTTTCTTCACAGAATTGGGAAAAACTACTTTAAAGTTCATATGGAACCAAAAAAGAGCCCACATTGCCAAGTCAATCCTAAGCCAAAAGAACAAAGCTGGAGGCATCACGCTACCTGACTTCAAACTATACTACAAGGCTACAGTAACCAAAACAGCATGCTACTGGTACCAAAACAGAGATATAGACCAATAGAACAGAACAGAGCCCTCAGAAATAATGCCGCATATTTACAACTATCTGATCTTTGACAAACCTGACAAAAACAAGCAATGGGGAAAGGATTCCCTATTTAATAAATGGTGCTGGGAAAACTGGCTGGCCATATGTAGAAAGCTGAAACTGGATCCCTTCCTTACACCTTATACAAAAATTAATTCAAGATGGATTAAAGATTTAAATGTTAGACCTAAAACCATAAAAACCCTAAAAGAAAACCTAGGCAATACCATTCAGGACATAGGCATGGGCAAGTACTTCATGTCTAAAACACCAAAAGCAATGGCAACAAAAGCCAAAATTGACAAATGGGATCTAATTAAACTAAAGAGCTTCTGCACAGCAAAAGAAACTACCATCAGAGTGAACAGGCAACCTACAGAATGAGAGAAAATTTTGCAATCTACTCATCTGACAAAGGGCTAATATCCAGAATCTACAATGAACTCAAACAAATTTACAAGAAAAAAAACAAACACCCCCATTAAAAAGTGGGCAAAGGATATGAACAGACACTTCTCGAAAGAAGACATTTATGCAGCCAAAAGACACATGAAAAAATGCTCATCATCACTGGCCATCAGAGAAATGCAAATCAAAACCACAATGACATACCATCTCACACCAGTTAGAATGGCCATCATTAAAAAGTCAGGAACCAACAGGTGCTGGAGAGGATGTGGAGAAATAGGAACACTTTTACACTGTTGGTGGGACTGTAAACTAGTTCAACCATTGTGGAAGACAGTGTGGCGATTCCTCAGGGATTTAGAACTGGAAATACCATTTGACCCAGCCATCCCATTACTGAGTATATACCCAAAGGATTACAAAATATGCTGCTATAAAGACACATGCACAAAGACACGTGTGTTTATTGTGGCACTATTCACAATAGCAAAGACTTGGAACCAACCCAAATGTCCAACAATGATAGACTGGATTAAGAAAATGTGGCACATATACACCATGGAACATATGCAGCCATAGAAAATGATGAGTTCATGTCCTTTGCAGGGACATAGATGAAGGTGGAAACCATCATTCTCAGCAAACTATCGCAAGGATAAAAAAACCAAACACCGCATGTTCTCACTCGTAGGTGGGAATTGAACAATGAGAACACACGGACACAGGAAGGGGAACATCACACACTGGGGCCTGTTGTGGGGTGGGGGGAGGGGGGAGGGATAGCATTAGGAGATATACCTAATGTTAAATGACAAGTTAATGGGTGCAGCACACCAACATGTCACATGTATACATATGTAACAAACCTGCATATTGTGCACATGTACCCTAAAACTTAAAGTATAAAAATAAAAAAGAAACGTGGCAGGATAGTGGTGTCCTAGAAGTTATGCACCAGGGACAGATCCAGTCTCACATCCATAAAGAAAATTGGACAGAGTTCCTGCATGGTAGACTTTCATTTCAGTCTGAGGTTTGATGCATCTTTGACTGACAGACTACCAGATGACGTGCTGGCTTCCTGAACGAGGTTTATGTCCTTGCCTCATATTGTATCACCTTGTATGCTACTGAAGTGGAAAAAAATCAATCACTACAGTTAATCTGTATTTCAGAAACTCCAAGTCTGTCTGGCAGAAGTTTACATAAGGCCCTTTCTTCCTCATAAGCTTATGGTCCCCCAGTTTCATAAAAGAGAACATGACCTTCTTCAAATGCTCCAGGGCCGACCCCAAAAAGCAGTGATCAATGAAAACATCTTCAGTTTGATGATTTCAAAGTGTTTGAAAGAGTTCTTCAGGTTTTATCTATACAGGCCCTGGAGTAATTTTATTTTATTTTTTTAATTAACTTATGTGGAAAGTTGGTCCCTGGAAAAAAAAAAAAAGTCAAACCAAACAACTAGCTCTTCGAGTTTAATCACTGAATTGACAAAATCTATTGGCTATTTTAGGTCAAACAAATAGTGCCTCAATCAGTGATTAATCAATTAACATACAATTGTTGAGCCTTCACGTTGGCCCAGAATTTTACAAATACTAAAGTGCATATAAAAGATTAAAAACATAATTTTGTCTTTATGGAGATGAAAAACTAAGATAGATTAAAAAGTTAGAAATTCAGGAGTTATTTAACAGAGCGATACTTTCTATAATCCTTGGTGTTGTCAGCATTGAGAAGAAAGTGATTAATAGGAAATATAGTATCCCCAGAAGACTGTATTTTGCTCTAAGTCTGTCTCTATGGAATTTCAATGCCTCACTCTCCCCCAAAATTATCAATAAATAATAATTTCACATTTAGAATTCAATATGAAGAAGCACTTCTTCTTCCTGTAGTACAGCAGATAAATTATTCTGGATAGTCTTGTTATTTAGCATCTAGATGGCCAAATAAGTTGCAACAAATACAAATCTTAATGATTGCCGAGCAGTCACAAATACAGAGCAGACACAGGAAGCAAACACCTAGGGATACTTTGGGAGCCTCTGGTTAAGGCTTTTAGCTTGGCAGGAACAGATAATGAAGCAACTGTCACAGTGTTCTAACTCTCTTTTGAGAAGTTCAAACATCTGGAACTATTCACTGAATTACAATGCATATAATTCCAGGGGCCTAGGATGGCTCCTGCAGCCTGCAAGACTCCAGCTCCTACTTGGACTCTGCATGGACTTTGATATACTTAGGCTAATATTAGAGTTGAATGGCTGTTGCAAATTTTCCTAATACTAGTGTTCATTGCAATAGCTAGCTTTCATATTTTGAAATTTTTGCTACCTTCTTTTTTGGGTTCTTTCATGATATTAGAGTTTGTCTTTGTATTCCCTGACCTTATACCTAAGCATTTATGAACTGCTTCACTGTATAAAAATGTTGCATTATCATTTTATTTTAAACCAAATTCTGATTATTTTCTAGTATATTCAATAATTTTACTTTTTTAATTAACAAAAATTTTATATATTTATGATATACAATATGATGTTTTGAGAGAGGGATACATACACACAAACACACACACACACACACACACACATTGTGGAATGATTAAACCAAGCAAATTAACATATACATCACCACATATATTAATACTTGTGATGAGAGTATTAAAATCTACTCTCCTGGTAATTTTCAAGTACACAATGCATTATTGTCATCTGTAGTCATCATGCATTTAAATAGATCTTCAGAACTTATTTCTCCTAAGTGAAACTTTGTACCCTTTGACCAACATTTCCCCTTACATCCCACCCCTGCCCTAGCTCCTGTTAAACCAACATTTCACTTTCTGCTTCTATGAGTCTGAGTTTTTTAGATTCCGTATATAAGTGAGATCATGCATGAACATTACCCAACAAGTTAAAAAAAGAACTATCATATGATCTAGCAGTTCCACTTCAGATATATATTCAAAGGATATGAAATCAATTATGTTGAAGAAACATCTGCACTCCTGTGTTCACTGCAGCATTATTCACAATAGCCAAGGTTTGGAATCTACCTAACTGCTCATCAATGGATGAATGGATAAAGAAAATGTGGCATATAGGTACACATTGAAATATTATTCAGCTTTAAAAAAGAAGAAAACCTTGTCATTTGCAACAGCATGGATGAATCTGGAGGACATCATGCTAAGGGAAGCCACGCATAGAAAAACCATTTTACTTTCAAACTGTTATCTACCTTAGTTCTTTTCCTTTGTTAATATTGTAAAACATATCCTGAAAATTGCATGGCAGCTACTCTTTGGTCTGAAAACCTTGCAAATACACACACACACTCTCTCTCTCTCTCATATACAAACAACTTTTACCAAATAATTGAATGAATTAATATTAAAATAGTGTGGTATTTCATTTTCAGTAGCAACTCACGTTAAATAGCTTGATTATACAAAATAATCTCTATTTCACTGGAAGTAGGTAGATAAAGGAGATAGTTGTCCCTAGAGAAGACAATATATTTTTACACAAATAAGAAAAATGCAAGATGAGATCAGGCACAAGCTTTGTGCAAGCTTGCAGCTTTAATTTAGCTAAATATATGATATTAAAGCCGTGCTTCTCTTTGCAAAGTAAATATGCATAGACAGAAAGACAGTGAGCCAAAACCTTAAGAAGAAGAGCTTTGAAGACAGACAACACAAAACTGCACTCTAATTCTGTATCTACCATATATGGACTTAGTGGCCTCCTGGTTTTCATCTATAAATTTGAGGCTATGAAATCTATCCAGGAGGATTATTTTAAGTAATACATGACATAGAGATGTCTCCAATGTAGCTGGTGTTGAAACACTAACTAGTGCTCACTAAAAGCTATACCCTACTTTCTCACACATATACATACACCATAGCTATTTCCATTCATATTAGGTCATCATTAACTTGCTTTGAAAAGTAGGAGAGAAATATCAATTTTAAAAAAATGTAGACAACCCAGGCAAGGATCATCTGGCATTATAGAAGATAGAGACTGCATTCCAGCTATAACCTTTAATGCCGGGCTTCCTTGTTAGGCAAATCTCCGGCTTTGCATTTACTATACGAGCAGCTCTTAGAAAACAGTTGAGAATTAATATTTACTTTCAACTTAGTGTTTATAAGACCAATTCTTGTTGGTGTTATTTACCTGCAAAATTGGTAGTAATATGTCTCTATTATTTCCAACCTGGAACACAACAAAGGAAAGATGGAATCAAGAGTTACTTGTTAGTTGCATTCCAAATTTCAGACTTCATGAATAAGAGAGATTTAGGAAAAAAATATAGCATTAGCACTCAACTTCTTATCTATAATCGATAAGATAATGGATGAGTTGAGATTTTAGAGAAATCTACTGCAATAAAGCTCAATCATTCATTTTCAGTATTATCCATTAAGACAGTACAATGAGTGGACGCACTAGAATATCGAGGTCCCCTCATAAAAACTACACCTTCAATTGAAATAAAAGCTTCTTTTCTTACCCCAGAACTGGCTGTATCTAAAAGAAAATATAAAGGCTTACTCAGTTATGTGATTAACTGTTATTATTCTTATTGCTTCAAAGCAATTTAACATTCTTTAATTAAAATTTAATCCTTTTATGTTTAATTAGATTTCTAGATTTTAATGAAAGAGTTAAGATAGTATCATATTGCCTTTGACTTGCATATTACTAGTTTGCCTTACATTTTCTAGAAACAGAAAGCCTAGAATGAAGAATCCCATCTCCTTGTTTCTCTGTCGCCAATTTTTAAAATGACATTACTCTTTTTTAAAAGTTCTCATTAAATGGTACCTAGATCCAACTCACTAAAACTAGACAGGGGCACAACATGCATAAAGATGCTCTTCGCCTTCCCTCCCCTCCTAGTTGAATTATATCTGTAGAGGAAACCACTGTCACAGAAGATTTCCATTCTTCTCAAGCACTAAATCACTCATATTATTGGAAGATGTTGGATACTTGGGGAGAAGTGTTAGAACTTTAAAGGGTATTTTTTAGTGTTCAACATTCTATTTAGTTTAGTCAATTAATTAAGAGAATAAATAAGGCCAATATGGTATAGCTAATACAAGTGTGTTGGCTCAGATGTCAGTGAGCCATCTCATTAATGCAGGTAGTCAGTTCCAGGCTGTACAGAAGTGAGGATATGATGCTATAAGATTGCTCATAGACCAAGGCCATTTTAAGGAAAACAGTTCAACTCCTCTACTGACACTTTGTCACAAAGGCTGTCTGAGAGTCCTTCCATCATCGACTAGAAGGCTGGAAAGCACATTAGGGCTTATCCCTTCATCCTAAAGATAAGAATTTGAAGCCCAGACAAAAAGAGTGATGTGGTTTATCTAAGCTCGGAAATCATATACATATGGAAGTGTGCGTATAGCAAACATCAAAAAGATTAAAAATTCAGATAAATGTAGATCTGATGCGTTAGATACAATAAAAGAACACAAATGATTGTTTATTTTGAAACAGTTAAATATTACCCAATCTGAGGGAAATATCCACAAACTTCAGTGTTAGAAGAACCTAGACTCACGTCCCAGCTCTGCAACTCAAATTCTATGACCCTTGTGCAAGTGATGTCAGCTCTCTAAACCAGAGTCCTAATTTTTTAAATTAAGAACGAAACTGCCATCTAGTATGGATGCTGTGAGGAATAAATAAGATACCGCACATAAAAAAATACCTAAGACAGTATCCTAGTAAAAGTGTATTTCTCCTTTCTATCCTTTTTTAAATCTATTAGTTGATTTGCTTTGGGGCTATAGAATAACAACCAAGGTGATAGGTGCCTGAAACTCAACAAAAAAACAACTATTATGAAAAGGGAAGTATTAAATGTTTTATTTAGTCTACCTATAGAAAAAAAATTCTGGATTAACGTATATCGAGTACTTAACAGTACTTTT
Source organism: Nomascus leucogenys (assembly GCF_006542625.1). Classification (NCBI taxonomy): domain Eukaryota; kingdom Metazoa; phylum Chordata; class Mammalia; order Primates; family Hylobatidae; genus Nomascus; species Nomascus leucogenys. The sequence goes on from NC_044399.1 coordinate 52,654,129, forward strand.
GTTTATGTTGTAGGATATTTTAGTCCATTCAGGCTGCTATAACAAAATACCATAAATTGCGTGGCTTGTAAACAACACAAATGTATTTCTCATAGTTTTGGAGACTGGGGAGTCCAAGATAAAGCACCAGCAGATTTGGCATCTAGTAAGGGCCTGCTTTCTAGTTCATAGATAGTGTTTTTTAACTGTATCCTTGCAAGGTTAGAGGTTAGAGGGGCAAGGTAGCTTCCTTAGACCTCTTTTATAAGAGCACTAATCATCTTCCAAAGGCCTCACCTACCAACACCATCATTCTAAGGGTTGAGTTCAACATACGAATGTTGAGGGGACACAAATATTTCAGACCACTGAAGGGGGCTGTAACTTTGAAAGCCCATATATCACTAATATTTGAAATATTTTATAATAATAATTTATTACCTTGATGACACATAGGAAATATAAGCTAAAAAGGAGAATAATTATGTACAACATCTATTATATACAACTCTTTCACTGCATTTACTATATTAGGTATGTTAATCCCCTTGGCTATTCTCCTTAGATTTCACAATTTACTTAACAGGACCAAGTGGACACATTCAATGAGTAGAAGGAAGAATCCATATACAAATGTCATTTTTTGGTCAACATGTGATTTTTTGGCTATCAATCCTTTTTAATAATTTGTATCCTTAAAACATATTCAGCCAAAATTTTTGATTCACAGGGTTTGGCTTTCCTTACACTTGTATTTTCCATTCCAAATAATAGAATGTTCTTTAACCTGTCCTATACATCAAAAATTTCAACATTTATTTGAACATCAGAACCCTTTCCATCTCTTATATACTGTGCTACAGGTGGACACTATGGATATGTGATAAACCATTTGGTATATCATGAAGGTCACTACTTTCTGATTCTTTATGATGTAATCTAAACCTTGCCATTTTTAATAACTATTCTAAAGTGGGAATGGTTAATGAATACAAAAAAGTTAGAAAGAATGAATAAGACCTACTAGTTGATAGCACAAGAGAGTGACTGTAGTCAGTAATAATTTAATTGCACATTTCCAAATAACTAAGAGTATGATTGGATTGTTTGTAACACAAAGGATAAATGCTTGAGGGTATGGATACCTCATTTTCCATGATGTGATTATTATGCATTGCACGCTTGTATTAAAACATCTTATGCATCCCATAAGTATATACACCTACAATGTACCCACAAATGTACTCAAAAATTTAAAATTATAAAATAATAATACATGCTGTGCACGGTGTCTCACACCTGTAATCCCAGCACTTTAGGAGGCCGAGGTGGCTGGATCACAAGGTCAGGAGATCGAGACCATCCTGGCTAATACGGTGAAACCCCATCTCTACCAAAAATACAAAAAAAATGTTAGTCGGGCGTGGTGGCGGGCGCCTGTAGTCCCAGCTACTCAGGAGGCTGAGGCAGGAGAATGGTGTGAACCCGGGAGGTAGAGCTTGCAGTGAGCCGAGATCACGCCACTGCACTCCAGCCTGGGCAACAGAGCAAGACTCCATCTCAAAATAATAACAATAATAATAATAATAATAATAATACCTATGCTATATTCTTGGCACCTGTTCATCAGGGGATCTGTGAAAATCTTTGGAGTCCTTTTCTCCCAAGCCATTGAAAACGACACATTTCACATTTGGGCAGCTACTGTTTTACTTCTGGCTGTTTCCTGCCATGTATTTCCTTTGAACTCATTAAGCTAGAAGCTTCCTGAGGGTTTGCATTTGGACATTCTCCCTTTTATATCCTCAGCAAATAGTAATGAACTAGAATAGGAAAGAAGTTTCTTTTCACATTATACTTACTGTTCTGTCCCTAACAAGAAAGCCAATTCTTTAATTTGATGGCAACCTCTATGGGCAAAAAATACTCAACTGATCTACTTCTTGGGGCTGAAAGCACCCTCCTCTTAGTCACTTTTTTAAAATAGAAAATGGGGTCTAATATTGTTGAAAAGGGAATTCAAAGACCAATGCACTATATTCTAAGAATCATGACATATATTCAAAATAACTACTGACCACCATTTCAAATTATTTAGGGATTATATGCAGTATTCTTGTAAAGCAAGAGAGAGAGAGAGAGATCTTTGACCTCCACATCTAAGAAGTTTGGCATTTGTAACACCTTATTCCCACAGGGCTAAACTTTTTTCTCCTTCGCTGTGTATTATAACAATCTGTTACACTCCTTCTCTCTATCCATGCACAGAAGAGAACATATGGGTTTTATGATTAATATAATGAAAAATTACCAAATCTAAGATAATTCATATGTTTCTTGCTATGGTCTGCTTGACAAATGTCATTAGAAACCCAATCCTAAAACTTTTAATGAAACTTTACAGGAGATTAATGTCTATGAAAACACAATCCTGAGTTAAGGATATATCTGTCCTTAGAGAACTCTCATAAGAGAGAAACAATATGAATCAAAGAAAATAAGAGCTGCAGTCAAAATTGCAATGAGCATGGAGTGGTGCATTAACTACAATTAAGCAGGGAAAGGAAAAAAACAGAAATATTGGGGCTTTTCTACATAGAAACTATTTTATAAAACATTAAATTTCATTTTTTAAAAAACATTTCTCTATGTAAGTGACTGAAAGCCAGTTTCTCCATTTCCCATAACTAAGCACACCTGGCTGAGTCCTTTAACAGTTTTCTACCCTAAGCCTCAACAAGCAGGGCAATATTTTAACAGTTGAAATGAGCGAGGAATTGATCTTGCTATCTTAAGCTCAGTTTCTTGATGTTTCTGAGGTAAGTCTTTGGGTATCCAAGCCACAGTCACCTATTACCAGTTCACATTCACCAGTGCCACACCAAAGTCTCCATTCACCAAGCCACAGTCATCGGTCACCAGTTCAGTCACCACATGCCAAGTCAGTCTCTAGTCACCAGGTTAGTCACCAGTCACTAAGCCACAGTCACCAGTTACCACCACAAAGTCTCTATTCGCCAAGTTATAGTTACCAGCCACCAAGTCACAGTCACCGGGTTATAGTCATCAGTCAGCAGGTCACAGCAACTAGTCATCAAGTCAGTCAAGTAACTGAGTTATAATCACCAAATGACAGATGTCAGTCTGCTATGGCCTGAATGTTTGTGTCCCCACCAAAATTTCTGTGTTGAAATCCTGATGTTCAAGGTGCTGGTATTAGAAGGTGGAGCCTTTGGGAGGTGATTAGGTCATGAGGGTCCTGTATAGATTGAATGTCCTTATAAAAGAAGCCCAATAGAGGGAGATTCCTTGTTCCTTCTCACCATGTGAGGACACAACTATAATAGAAGGCTCCAGCTATGAATAAATAGACCCTCAGAAGATGCTGAATCTGCCAGGGCCTTGATCTTAGATTTCCCAGCCTGAAGAATTATGAGAAATAAATTTGTTGTTTATAAGCCACTCAACTTGCAGTATTTTGTTGTAACAATCCGAACACACGCACAGTCCATGCCATGCTTTTTCAGTTTGATTGACTTTACGAAAGGCTGACAAACCTCTTCTGTAAAGAACCAGATAATAAATATTTCAGTTTTCTAATATCCATATCCTCCCTGCCAGACTACACTACCAACATGATTCACAAATAATTAGCTTGAGTCAGAGCAATGACGTACACTCTGTAGAAGGAGTTTGCCATGTTGATTTGCTGCAATCTGCTTGACATTAAGATACAGGGTTCTGAGGATAATGATCCCCCAAAGGGCATAGCAAGTTCTCTGAGGCTTAAGTAGCATGCTGATTTTGGAATGCATGGGATCAGGATTGAAATGTCCAGTGGTATAAAGAGCAGCATCATTTCTCAAACCTGAAGATCACCCCGCCCACATTCTCTCTGTTTCATCGTATCACACCCCTAGAGCTTATATGGTAACCCAGTGGCCCAATCTGTCTTTCCCAGGAGATTCATTTGACCCTACAGGTTTTTTTTTTAACCTGATATGGTTTAGAACATTTAAAAATCAAATAATTTCTTATAAAAGCTCAGATAGACAGCTTTAAAAAAAAAAAAAAAGCCTAAAAAGCAAGAAACAAAAGCAATAACAAAATAAACAAAAACTGGCTCTTGCCAAGCAGTAACTATCCCATTTCAGTGCTGCATGTGCCATCGCGTTTGCTGATGCTCCACCCTGGCCCTCCCTGATTTACTTACTGCTTTACCTACCTAGCCTTGGAAAGCATTTTACCTTGAAAACTCAGCTGAAGAGAAAATAAACACCAAAATGATTAAATTAGCCTAAGAGCATGTCACTCTTCCCTGGTATAAATATGAGTCACTGAGTTCAGAGTGTTCCTTTCCCCACTGGAAGAACTGGGTCTCCTTAACTGATCCTGACAGCTTAAGACCATGAATAGACTAGGGAGTCTAAACTCTCAAGACAGAAAGCTTTAGTCTTCAAAGTTGCTCACTGACTCTCAGGGTAGACACATCTTCTACAGGTGCTCTCCCTGGCCATCAGCCTATTGAGGACATCGAAGGTAAGACTCATAGCTAACCACCATAGGTAAGGCAACTGCGTCAGGCCTGCTCTCTGACTTGAGATAATCCCAATGTGCATCACACAAGATGAAACACCGTGGACACCATGATGTAACCAAGTTGGGCCAGTAACCCAGAAGGTTTTTGCTTGAGTCAGAGATGTGAGGTGGCAGGAGCTCATCAAATGTGAATTGTGAGGGAAGGAGAAAGCCCAAGCCCCTTAAAACTGACAACACGGAAAAGGGGTGTGTGTGTGTGTGTGTGTGTGTGTGTGTGTGTGTGTACATGTGAATTCACAGAAGAGGAGTAGAGGACACAATAATGGGAACTTGGTGATGGATCTGGTTGTTTTACCTGACAATACACATGCCTTGATCACAGAGTAAGGTCTCATGGCAGATGATACCTAGGACAAATGTACAGTCAGGCTTCATGGAGAGCATGTTCTTCTGAGCCATGGGGCTAGAAATTTCTAACCAGTTCCCTGTAAGAATCATCATTCAGAGAGTAGGAATAAATAATTTTTTGATTGATTTCAATTTATCCATGGTATGAAGACCCAGAGTATTATTTAAGGCCCTGTAAAAAATGCTGCCTCTGCTTTGAATGATTCTCTTCTGTCCTTCTACTCTTGTTTACTGATAACCTGGTTTCTGATTTTAAATTTGCTATTTCACATGTAAATTTTATTTAACTGTGTGATGGCTTTAATATATTTTTAAATTTTTTTTTAAAACGGCTAGTCTACAAAAGAAAAATCACAAGGCCCATCTGGCCTCATTCCCAGAAATGAAATGGTCTTACAAAATAGCACTTTCATACACCACCACCACCACTCGCAATCCTCAGCTTCCCTCCAAACCACAAGTAACATTTCTGCCTATATTAGTTAATCGCAGCTATGAGGTACACGATGCTATATAATTTTGAGTATAATTAATTCTAATCTTTTTATGAGCAAAATATGCAAAACATTTTGTGTTAAAACAGAGATTTAACATACTTACAATGATTAAAAATGTGAATTAACCTTAATCAGCATGCCTGAATCTCTATTTCTCTCTCATCTTAGAAATAAAGACTAACATAAAACTGGCCTTAAGTAGTTTCAGATTCTTTGCCTAATCTTCTCTTTCACCATTTCCCACTCAAATGACCCTCTCTTTCCCTGTTCACATATGGACTCCTATTGCATAATTTTTATTTTATTCAACAGTAAGTTTAGTATTATACATGCTAGGTATAAGCATGATAATGGAATATAGGTATATAAAGTTTAACACTATATTTTCCTCAAAAATCTCATAATCTTGTAGAATATATTTAAGTTAAAACATTTTATTAAGGCATTTATTTATTTTATCAACCACAAATAACTGAGTACCTAATAACTGTCTGTTACTGTGTAAAGATGGGATAAAAAGAAAAACCACTGCTGGTGATTTCACGATGTTTACAATTCAGTGAGTGGATGATAGACAAAATGCATAAATTTAATATGTAATTAAAATAGAATTAATCTTATGAAGGTAAGTAGGATGCTGTAAAGACTCATACAGGAAGAAATGTACTAAGAGATAGAAATTGAAAGGTCAAAAAGGGGCAGAGACATCAAGACATCAAATGAAAATCAAGAGAGCCAAGAAAAGAGAGTTTCAATGAAAAGGAATGGTCCATTCGCAAACAGCACTTTGCATAACTGAGGAGTATTTTCTCATATGCCTATCTGGGCTGGGGGTTGGAGAGTGTTATGGAAAACATCTCAGAGAAGGTTACTCTGGAGTTAGGTCTTAGTGCATATACAGAAGTCTGCCAATATACAAAAGTAAGGAAGATGTGCTGTATTTCTAGCAAAGGGGATAGATACACAAATGCACAGAAGTATAAAAAAGTATAACCCACTTAGGTAAGAGACAGCCTATCCATAGAGCTGGGACATAAGTTCTTCAGTTGAAAGAAACAGTATCTGAAATATTGATAATGAAATATGAAGAGGTCTTTCATGCCATAGTTAGGAGTTTGAACTTTATCTGATAGAATATTGAAAAATTTCATTTTGCATAGAAAAATGATGGGACAAGATTTGTATTTGAAAAGGTCACTCTGATTATGAAGGAATAATAGTAAGGGTAAGAATTTGGCAGAGGAAAAAAGTAAAAAGGAGTATACTGTGATCATAACATAGAAAAAGTACATAGAATGCAGAGTCTCAGTGTGATTCACCAAAGTAATTCAGTTATGAATTTATGAAGTTCAGAGTTATGGTGGTAGAAGAAAGTACAAAAAGCACAACAGATACAATAATGGAATATGCCCCAGGAGTTGACGTCAGACAGTCCAGAAAACTTAAGGGAGGCACACAGCAAAAATGACTATAGGATTTATGATGGGGCCCCATTAATCCAGATCAGAACCTCCTCTAATTTAAAATAAGTAAATCAAATGGATATCAAAGAAAAAATTACACATTCAAACCTGTGGTTCAAGAAAGAGAAGAAGCTTGAAGATTGTTATTTTTAGAACCATTCATTTAGCAAGTACAGGTGGAACCTTGAAAGTACACAAGAGAAAGCAATGTATAAGCCTTTTATAATAACTATAGATCCAGAAATACAGAAGATTAAGTACCAATCTATAGCCACAGCCTATATTTGGAGGCAGGAAAGACAGTACTAAGGAATATACTGAAACAACATCTAAAGGAAAAGGAGATCCAGAACACTAATGTGCCATGAGATCCAGTAGATGAGAAGACGTTTTCAGACATTGAGTGAAAACTGATGTGTTTAGAGAGAGCAGTCACAGTAGATAAACAGAAGTAGAATCCAGTTGGCAAGTAGTTATGTGTACTAGCAGTAAAAGAAAACTCTTGCCTCTATATCCATTTCACTGCTTCCATTTCAAAGGCAGAATAAATTACTGCACTAGTTGCTCAGATTCAGGATTGTGATCTGACCACCTCTTACTGGTAGGAAGAGTCACTCTACTGCAAAATTTTGCTTTTTCTACTCTGTAACCCAAGATTGTATAACAGAGTCAGGGTGCCCTCTTGGAATACGGCTATTTTTTCTTCTTAAAAACAGAGAGGTCATGGTGGGCAGATTGCCTAAGGTCAGAAATTCGAGACCAGCCTGGCCAGCCTGGCCAACCTGGTGAAACTCTGTCTCTACTAAAAATACAAAATTAGCTGGGTGTGGTGGCACATGCCCGTAATCCTAGCTACTTGGGAGGTTGAGGCAAGAGAATTGCTTGAACTCGGGAGGCAGAGGTTGCAATGAGCCGAGACTGCACCCCAGCCTGGGCGACAAGATCAAAACTCAGTCTCAAAAAAAAAAAAAAAAAAAAAAAGAAAGAAAAAAAAGAAATGGTGGTTAATAGCGAATACTCAGCTGCTGATTTTGTTTTGCATTATCACTTGTGCAATGTAATAAGCAAATTCAGAAATTTTGGATATCCTAAGGCAAGATTTGGTTATTTCTGGAATACTAAGTGAAATACATAGTACCACTAAAACTCCTAACAGGGAAGTGAGAAATAAGCAACAAGAGATTATGAAAGTATACTACTGGTTCATTATTGAGGATATAGTATTTTTAGTTTTAAAAATTCTATTTGGTTCTTTTAATAGCTTATTTTTGTCCACTGAAATTTCCTAATTTTTAATGTACTGTGTGTATTTATGTTCTTGACACAGTTCTCATAGCTGCTTTAAAATTGTTTGATTGGAACATCTGGATCATTTCAGGTTGGTGTGCTGTGGAGACCCCAGATTTTGTTATTTTTCTCTGAAAGGTGTTGCTTTTTTGTTTTCACAGACAGTTTACTTGGTTGAACTCAGATTGCAAATTCTGTCTCTTGGTTGGCACCTCAAATCTCAGTTCATATATTTTGTCCCTAGCTGGCCTATTTGGAATCTACTCCATGCATGAATATGTTAAGGATCAGCCAGAGATTTAGACAAAGTTTATACATAGAGCTTGCAGCTCCTCCTGTCTGTCTCCCTTCCAGGGTTCATCTCTCAATTTTCAGAAGCAGTGATTGCCTTGAATTCTGTCTTTTGATTATTCAAAAGCCAAAGTCCCCTCAAACATCTTCAAATTAAGATGATTTCTAGATTCCTCATCATTCTGCCAGTGATATTCTGAATGCAGCATATTTTAAACGACCTTGTTTAAATACAATTTTTAAGAAAGTTTCTGTTAGTAGAAAACATTTTATGGCAATTATCTCCCTTACCCAGGACAGGATATTTTAATTCATGCTATTAAGATTGCATTCACATTGTGGTAGCCATCAGTTCCTTTAAAGCTTCAGATCAATTAAAATAATCAAATTGTTCTTTGTTTTTTGTTCATCACAAAGCAAGTTATCAATCAATATTTGTCAATTAAAAGAACATCAACATAACCCTCCTCTACTTTGTAGACACGCAATTTATTTAGGACTTGACCTAAAATTATCTCCACATAATTTCAATGGGTTGGTCATAGATTCATTCATTAATTCATATTTATTCCTTCAGGAAATATTTACTGTAAACCTTTCAGGCACTTGGGAACACAGTAATGAACAGCACTGACAAAATTATTGTTCATATGTAATTCATATTCTAATTTGGGGTGCTAAATAATACACAAGCAAACAAGTAATATTGTGAGATAATGCAACCATGAAGAAAATAAAACAGATAATATGGTAATATAGAGTGACAGAGGAGGTTTTATTTGAATTGATCATTAGTGATGTCCTATCTAAAGAAGCGTCATTTGACCTGAAATGTGAATGCTGACATGGAGCCTATGAAACAAGTTGAAATCTAGGTGTTATCATAGTGATCTTTTTCCTATATTTGAGCCATCTGCAGATAACTCTATGTCTTTTTCTCATTCTTTTTTAGAAATCCTGAAAAGCTCAGAGTCAGAGACATAGCCATGTGACAATTCAGTAAATTGCTCTTTCTTTTCTTTTTTGGAGATGGAGTCTTGCTCTGTTGCCCAGGCTGACGAGCAGTGCAGTGGCTACTCACCAGCATGATCATGGCACACCACAGCCTGGAGCTCCTGGCCTCAAGTCTCTGCTTAGTTCATTATATTGTTCCTTCTGGCCAACATGCTCTATGAACCCTCTTTGGGTATTTTAAGTCATGAAGTGATGATTCCATTTAATGTTTATATGGTGTTTCTCTATCCAGTCATGATTATATCATCAGACAATTTATTCAATTATATTTTTCACTTATTAAATTTTTTTCTCCATTTTTTGACCAAAGCAATTGACACTTGTTTGAGTTCTATATAATTTAATTGTCCTTATTTATCTTTCATCCCCTCATTTATTCCAAATGACAAAGTGCACATATATATGTATGTATAAAAATAATAGAAGATAAAAAATTTCTGAGAGTGGGCCAGGCATGGTGGCTCACGCCTGTAATCCCAGAACTTTGGGAGGCCATAGTGGGCAGATCGCCTGAGGTCAGGAGTTCTAGACCATCCTGGCCAACATGGCAAAACCCCGTCTCTACTAAAAGAAGACAAAAATTAGCTGTGCATGGTAGTGGGCACCTGTAATCCCAGCTAGACCATCCTGGCCAACATAGCAAAACCCCATCTCTACTAAAAAAAGACAAAAATTAGCTACACGTGGTTGTGGGCGCCTGTAATCCCAGCTACTCGGGAGGCTGAGACAGAAGAATTGCTTGAACCCAGGAGGCGGAGGTTGCAGCGAGCCAAGATTGCACCACTACACTCCAGCCTGGGTGACAGAGCAAGACTCTGTCTCAAAAAAAATTTAAAAAATTTCTGAGACTATGAACATGGCAAGTATTCATCTTTCCTTTTCCCCTAAACTACCAAGTGTCAAAAACAATGTCTCTTACATAGTAGGTAGGCAATAAATGTAAAATGAATTATTAAATAAAATAATTGAGCATAGAAAGATGTTCAATTAAATGGCCATAAAACAAGGAAATAATTGATACAATCGGGTAAATGAAAGCGTTTTAGCAAACTGTTATATCCTGGACAAATGGAGCATTTTCTACATGAGTAATGGAGATAACATTATCATTCTTATTCCATAGCAACACAATTTATGACATCAAATTCCTGGTGGGGAAACAGTCATTACAAATTTCATGTTTCATGTCATGATGCATATCATAGTTCTTTGGATAGCATCTAATAAGTATGTATCTTTACATAGTCACCTATTAAACTTTACCTATGGAAGAAAAATGATCCAATATAATAGTAGATGAGAAAGATTCTCTGAGCCCTTATTCAGTCATTCCCAGAGAAGAAAGTGGTCACTTTGAAGAACAGTCCTTTCTAAAACGTTTCTTGATGCTATGCATTTTATACCAGTTTTATAACACATCTTCATAACAAATTGTACACTATCTTCTATCATCTTCTAATTGTTGGTTGTAGAGTTAAGCCAGTTAGGAAAGAAAATTCCAATCTGATTTGAATTTATTTCCTTCTACTAAATGTTATTTGCCAATACAAATGTAACATGCATACAATCTACCCTACAAAAGAACAGTATTTCAGCAAGCATGATGGGAAAAATTTAAAACTACTCACCTCACTTCAAGGAAATGCATCCTAGGTCTGGTTTTGATATAATACACAGCATATAAATGTTTCGGTATATAGAGAACATGGAACACTTAATTATAAATTTTAATAAATTACAAAACACTTAGGAATGCTTAGATTTGTACCTGTTAGGTTTGTTATTGCACTTTTCTCTATCTCAGACTAATTAATCCTTATTCTTATATCTTTTGTACCATATTTTAATCTCCTTAGTATGCATTATATCCAAATTTTTAAAAAATCTTTAGAATTATGGTGTTAAACTGGGCACACAGCTCCAATAACAGGTGTTTAATAAGTGCTGGCTTTCCCGGGAGGATCAAGGCACTGTGCTTACATGCTGTTCTCAAGTCCATGAGTCCCAAGGTTAAACTCACAAATGAAAGGAATGCAAGAACTTCTAAAGGAAAATCAATGAAAATATTTCATAATTCCTTTGCTTCCTTAACATTCTGAAATAAAATGTTTGCCTCAACAATATATATAAGCAGCATTATCATTTTAGAAAATGCATGTGCACACATAAACACTCCTAGGCTAGACCCAAGTGCCTACAGCACTAAGCATATGCACATTGATTTTAGGGCACTATATTAAGGACTAATCTGATATTTTGATCACTATGGTCAAATAAAAATACAGGAGAATAAAAAGTCAACCTCCAGTGGGTCATCCTTATATATCCTCAGAAAAAGATACTTTACTCCTTAAAAGAAAATAATATATCGATCATATTCTCAGTGCTTCCAAAATATTTTATGCTTATATGTTGATATAAAATGTTTATAATTTTAATGTTTATATTTTATATGTTTATATAAATATCCTTGGAAGCACCAAGAATATCATCAATCATGTATAGCCAGAAATAATGTTGGAAGGCAAGAAAATAAAAAATACATTAATAAATGAAATTATCTTCTTACCAATAATCTCTAAGCTCAATCTAAAAAAGGTAATTATCCAACTGAGAAAATAATTATTTTGTATTTTTTAGTAAGGCATTTTTCTTTTTATTTTTAAATTTTTTAACAAATGAACTCATGAAATACTATGCATTTATCACGTACAACACATGTATATACACTGTGGAATGACAAAATCTAACCAATTAACATATACGTTATCTCACATTGTTATCACTTTTGTGGTAGAAGCACTTTACATCCACTCTTTTAGCATTTTTTAAGACTACAATACAGTCAACTCTTGAACAACGTTAGGGTTAGAGGTACCAAAATCTTGTGCAGCTGAAAACTTGTATATAACTTTTAACTCCCCCAAAACTTAACTACTAATAACCTACTGTTGACTGGAAGTTTTATCAATAACATAAACAGTTGCTTAACACATATTTTCTAAATTATATGTATTATATACTGTATTCTTACAATAAAGTAAGCTGGAGAAAGGGAAATGTCGCTGGGTGTGGTGGCTCAAGCCTGTAATCCCAGCACTTCCGGAGGCCGAGGCAGGTGGATCACTTGAGTTCAGGAGTTCATGACCAGCCTGGCCAACATGGTGAAACCCTGTCTCTACTAAAAATGGAAAAATTTGCTGGGCATGGAGGTGCACACTTGTGGTCTCAGGCTGAGGCATGAGAATCACTTGAACACAGAGGTGGAGACTGCAGTGAGCCAAGATCGCACCACTGCACTCCAGCCTGAGTGACAGAGACTCTGTCTCAAAAAAAGAGAGAGAGAGAGAAAAGAAAATGTTAAATCATAAGGAAGAGAAAATGTATTTATTATTCATTAATAGGAAGTGGATCATCATGAAGGTCTTCATGCTCATTGTCTTCATGTTGAGTAGGCTGAGGAGGAGGAAGGGGGGGTGGGTCTTGTAGTCTCAGGGGTGGAAGAGGTAAAGGGAGTGGAAGAGGAGGCAGGAAAGGCAGGCTTATTCTCTGAACTTTTATTGAAAGAAGTCCACATATAACTGGACCCACACAGTTCAAACCTGTTATTCAAGGATCGACTGTATATATTTTTTTAATTTTTGAAAATTATTTTAAAAAATTTCTGTGGGTATATACGTTTGTATATGTGGGTACATGAGATGTTTTGATACAGGTATGCAATGTAAATAAGCACATCATGGAGAATGGGATATCCATCCCCTCAAGCATTTATCTTTAGAGTTACAAACAATGCAACTGCATTCTTCAAATTGTTATTAAGAATAGTCACAATGTTGTGTAATACATCTCTTGAACTTATTTTTCCTATCTAACTGAAATTTTGCATTCTTTTAACATCATCTCTCTAATTACACCAACCACCCCACCCCTGGTAACAGCCACTTAACTCTCTAGTTTTAAGAGATCAACTTTTTTACATTCCAGATGAGCAAGAATAGTGCTGTAACTAGTACTGCAATGAATATAAGAGTGCAGATACATCTTCAACATAGTGATTTCATTTCCTTTTGATATATACCCAGTAGTGGGAACGCTAGCTCATATGTTTCATTTTTAATATCTTGAGAAACATCCAGATTGTTTTTTAAGTTCTGGGATACATGTGCAGAACGTGCAGGTTTGTTACATAGGTATACATGTGCCATGGTGGTTTGCTGCACCTATTAACCCCGTCATCTAGGTTTTAAGCCCTGCATGCATTAGGTATTTGTCCTAATACTCTCCCTTCCCTTGCCCCCCAAATCCCCAAGAGGCCCCGGTGTGTGATGTTCCCCTCTCTGTGTACATTTGTTCTCACTGTTCAACTCCCACTAAGAAGTTAGCACATGTGGTGTTTGCTTTTCTATTCCTCCGTTAGTTTGCTGAGAATGATGGCTTCCAGCTTCATTCATGTCCCTGCAGAGGACATGAACTCATCCTTTTTTATGGCTGCATAGTATTCCATAACATACATGTGCCACATTTTCTTTATCCAGTCTATCATTGATGGGCATTTGGGTTGGTTCCAAGTCTTTAATATTGTAAATAGTGCTGCAATAAACATACATGTGCATGTGTCTTTATAGCGGAATGATTTATAATCCTTTGGGTATATACCCAGTAATGGGACTGCTGGGTCAAATGGTATTTCTGGCTCTAGATCCTTGAGAAATCGCCACACTGTCTTCCACAATGGTTGAACTAATTTGCACTCCCACCAACAGTGTAAAATTGTTCCTTTTTTGAAATAGAGTCTCACTCTGTCACCAGGCTGGAGTGCAGTGGCACGATCTCAGCTCACTGCAAGCTCCACCTCCCGGGTTCATGCCATTCTCCTGCCTCAGCCTCCCAAGTAGCTAGGATTACAGGCACCCACCACCATGCCCGACTGATTTTTTTTGTATTTTTAGTAGAGACGGGGTTTCACCGTGTTAGCCAGGATGGTCTCCATCTCCTGAACTTGTGATCCGCCCACCTCGGTCCCAAAAAAATTGTTCCTATTTCTCCACAGCTTTGCTAGCATCTGTTGTTTCCTGACTTTTTTAATGATCACCATTCTAACTGGTTGTGAGATGGTATCCTCATTGTGGTTTTGATTTGCATTTCTCTAATGACCAGTAATGATGAGCTGTTATTCATATGTTTGTTGCATCCAGATTGTTTTCCATAATGGTTTTGCTAATTTACATTCTTACCAGCAGCGTGCAAGGGTTTCGTTTTCTTCACATCCTTGCCACACTTACCTTTTGTCTTTTTGATAACTGTAAATCTAACAAGTATAAGGTGATATCTTATTGTGGTTTTAATTTGCATTTCCCTGATGATAGTAATTTTGAACATTTTTTAACATGCCTATTGGCAATTTGTATGTCTTCTCTTGAGAAATGTCTATTCAGATGCTTTGCCCATCTTTAAGTTGAGTTGTTTTCTTTTTTTGTTTGAGACGGAGTCTCACTCTGTTGCCCAGGCTGGAGTGCGGTGGTGCCATCTCGGCTCACTGCAAGCTCCACCTCCTGGGTTCATGCCATTCTCCTGCCTCAGCTTCCTGAGTACCTGGGACTACAGGGGGCCGCCACCATTCCCGGCTAATTTTTTTTTTTTTTTTGTACTTTTAGTAGAGACAGCATTTCACCATGTTAGCCAGGATGGTCTTGATCTCCTGACCTCGTGATCTACCCCCTCCACCTCCCAAAGTGCTGGGATTACAAGTGTGAGCCACTGCACCCGGCCAATTGAGCTGTTTTCTTACTACTGAGTTGTCTGTGTTCTAAATTGCTTTAATAAAGTATGGCGATTTCTTAGTGGCTGAATTAGACTATCACTGAATGGGGGCACTGATTTAACAAAACCCCTTCCCCTGCTGTATGAGGATTTGTCCTTTGGTTAACTCTCTAACTTGGTCTCTCTAGGCAACAGATAAAGGTAGAATATCAACTCTGTTCCTAGAAAATATTGATTATAATATTATAGAAATGATCCCAGACTTCATTTTGACTGGGAGAAATACAAATATATGACTGAAGGTGTTAGGGACACCCAGTAGGGACATGCGCTTTGGGCTTCCTTCCCTAAGTATAGTGATGCTGGTGTCCAGACATTGCCACCGGAAGCTATGCTTATGAAGATAATATAAGAGATTTTAACTCTTGGCTTGTAAGTAAGATTTTGACCTGTGGCTTGTAAGTAAGGGATGCTCTGGAATTTACCCATGTAAATCTCACCTCCTTGTATCTGAGGTATCACCTGGGAGAAGATAATTCCCTGTTAGCTGCATAGAATGCTGCGAAAACTACTGCAGAAGAGAAATGCCTGGCACTGCTCTGTTAGCAAGATAGAGTCCTCTTCTAAGTAGATTGGTGCCAAATATAGTATATGGTGGCCTTATGAGTCTGAGTGTTGACTTGGGCCACCCCTATAACACATGCACACATGTAGTCCTTACACATTGAAATATGTTGTAGACATAATGCGCTCAGGTCTCCAGTTTTAAATAAATATGTCTTTGGGGGCGGGGCAGGGGGGTGCGGTGGGGAATGGAGTCTCGCTCTTGTTGCCCAGGCTGGAGTGCATTGGCACGATCTCGGCTCACTGCAACCTCCACCTCCCAGGTTCAAGCAATTCTCCTGCCTCAGCCTCCTGAGTAGCTGGGATTACAGGCACCCACCACCATGCCTGGGTAATTTTTTTTTTGTATTTTTGGTAGAGATGGTTTCACCATGTTGGCCAGGCTGGTCTCCAACTCCTGACCTCAGGTGATCCACCTGCCTCAGCCACCAAAGTGCTGGGATTATAGGGATGAGCCACTGCACCCAGCCAAATATGTCATTTTTAAAGACCTAATATGATATACCTTGTGCGTGTGTCTGTGTGTGCATGTGTATGTGTATGTATTTACCAGTAACATACTCAGGGTGAGTGCTTTGTCTTTACAGAATATAAATACAATAATAAAACCAGCTGAGACTGGTTTGCTTCTTGAGATCTCCAAGTATCCACAATTTGAAACAATGTCAATGATAAAATATTCTTCCCCACAGGAATAAAAAGCTCCCACTTTCCTACCTTTGCTACATGCTGATGGCAGCAGTGGCCCATCCGGAGTGGCCACTGCCAAAACACTGCTGCAGCAGGGAGGTGCAGCTGGGGCTATACACTCCATGGAGCAGGCAGGAGAACCCTGCCCCACACACACTCCATGGAGCAGGCAGGAGAACCCTGGCCCCACACACACTCCACGGAGCAGGCAGGAGCCCTGTGTGCTGCTGCAGCTGTCCAGATTCAGGCCTCTCTGTGCTCTTGGGGGCAGGCTTGGAAGTGCCTATTCCTGCTGCCTGCCTTCTCCCTACTGTCAGCGCCTGCTCCAATATCAGAGGCATGGCTGGGGCTGCACGCTCTACTGAGCCAGGGGAGCCAGGGACAAGTGGGAGCCCTGCCCCTTCCAATTTTGCTGGGTAGGAGCTCACAGGTGCAGCTGCAGCCGCCCAAGCCCAGCCGTGGACCCAGGTATATGGGTGCTCTTGGAGGCCCAGGAAGGACCCCTGCCCCCATAGGCCCAGAAGTGCCTGCTCCCACTGCCTGGCCTCTCTCCACTCTCCCGGGGCACCCACTTCAATTGTGAAGCAAGGTTGGGGCTGAGCCAGGGGGCTTTTGCAGCCCAGTGGGGTGGGCGCACACTCAGGGGAGAGCT
Source organism: Nomascus leucogenys (assembly GCF_006542625.1). Taxonomy (NCBI): domain Eukaryota; kingdom Metazoa; phylum Chordata; class Mammalia; order Primates; family Hylobatidae; genus Nomascus; species Nomascus leucogenys. The sequence continues at coordinate 52,671,336 of NC_044399.1, forward strand.
GACACGCCAGCCCCCTGCCACCTCTGTCCCTTCTGGACTTTGGGCACTGAGGAGCACAGGAGGAAAGCTGAAGGGGGTTTGAGGGCAGCTCAGCACTGGCCTGCAGGCGCCCCTCAGCAAGAACAGCCCAGGCGCCATGGACCGTAGCAGGAGGCAGACAGGCTCCTGTGGGCGGCAAGCCACCCAGGTGCCGAGGCACGAGACCGAGGGTATGAGCCGTTCCAATATAATAAAATATATAAAATAAGAATAGTTATACTAGATACAGATCTTAGATATGATTATATATGAATACCATTATTAGTTTGTAGCAATTACTCTTTATTCTAATATTATAATAATCCTCACTCTACAATCATAACCTAGGAAAAAACCAGGCCATACAGAGATAGGAGCTAATGGGACATAGTGAGAAGTGAGAAGTGACCAGAAGACAAGAGTGCAAGCCTTCTGTTATGCCCGGACAGGGCCACCAGAGGGCTCCTTGGTCTAGCGGTAATGCCAGCATCTGGGAAGACACCCATTGCCAAGTAGACCGTGGTCTAGCGGTAGCATCAGTGTCAAGGAAAAACACCCGCTACTTAGCAGACTGGGAAAGTGAGTCTCCCTTTCCCCAGGGGAGTTTAGAGAAGACTCTACTTTTCCACCTCTTGTGGAGAGCCTGACATGAGTCAGGCCCGCCCGCAGTTATCTGGAGGACTAACTGTCTCCCTGTGATGCTGTGCTTCAGTGGTCACGCTCCTAGTCCGCCTTCATGTTCCATCCTGTACACCTGGCTCTGCCTTTTAGATAGCAGTAGCAAATTAGTGAAAGTACTAAAAGTCTCTGACAAGCAGAAATAAATGCATAAGCTGTCTCTCTCTCTCTCTCTCCTCTCTCTCTCTGCCTCGGCTGCCAGGCAGGAAAGGGCCCCCTGTCCAGTGGACACGTGACCCACATGACCTTACCTATCATTGGAGGTGGCTCACACTCCTTACCCTGCCCCTTTGTCTTGTATCCAGTAAATATCAGTGCAGACTGGCATTCAGGGCCACTACCAGTCTCCGCTTCTTGGTGGTAGTGGTCCCCCAGGCCCAGCTGTCTTTTCTTTTATCTCTTGTCTTGTGTCTTTATTTCTACAATCTCTTGTCTCCGCACATGGGGAAGAAAACCCACCAACCCTGTGGGGCTGGACCCTACAGGCTCCCAGGCCATAGATCATGACAGGATGCAGACAGGCTCCTAGGCGGAAGCAGGCAGGTCCTGGTGAAGCCTCACCTTCAGGGCTAGGAAGGTCCGAAGCCTCGGTAGGGGCTGCCAGACCTGAAAACTCAAGGGGGAACTCATGGTGCTTTTTCCTGGCCCCGCCCATGGCTGCCCATGGACTAATCAGCATGCACTTCCTCCCCCTGAAGAACATAAAATCCTCAGGACTCAGCCAGAGCAAAGCAGAGCAGACATCCTGACAACCAGCTGCAGAGAGCTGTAGACTTTCCAATGACCAGCTACAGAGAGGAGCTACCATCTCTGCTGAGAGCTGAACACTCATCAGGATGACCTGCCTGCCTGCAGAGAGGAGCCACCCACTCCAGGGTCTCCTCTCTGCTGAGAGCTGAACACTCCATGGGGACAACCTGCCTATAGAAAGGAGCTACCTACTCCAGGCCTCCTCTCTGCTGAGAGCTGCAGAGATGGGAGTATCTGCCTGCAGACAGGGGCCACCCAGCCCAGGGCCTCCTCTCTGCTGAGAGCTGAACACTCAACAGGGAAGACCTGCCTACAGAGAGGAGCTACTCACTGCAGGACTCCTCTGAGCTGTTCTAACACTCAGTAAATCTCCTCTTTATCTTGCTCAACCTCCACTTGTCTGCATACCTCATTCTTCCTGGACGCAGGACAAGAACTTGGGCGTATGTGTCACTGGCCACAGAGGTTTCTGGCCAGAAAAGCAACAGCCCAAAGATTTCATAATACATGCCACAAGCCATTTGTCAAACAGCATCCAACTTTCAAGAAGATTTATGTAAATCTAATGGGAGTTAGAATCCAAGGCCCTAGATAGACTTATAATTGCCAAATGATTAGGAACCAAAAGAATAGTTACTAGTAATTTTATTGTAACAATTGCACTCTTACCTCCTTTCATCAAAGCACTTTCCAAGGAGTCTAAAACCACTGCTAAAATACAGTGACTTCCCCCACCACCATCATGACCAACAATACCAGAACTTTACAGACCAGGTGAATCAGGGAAGAGACTAACCAGGGTGGCCAAGGCATTTTTCCATAAAACAGTTTAGGCAAAAAGGAGATGAAACTATTTTGAATTTCCACTATATTTTGGCCTATACTTGGCTTTTAATAAAAAAAAAATCACAATAAAAGTAAATGTACAGAAGCCTGGTAATCTAAAAGTTACCTTAAGTAGACTGAGATAGCTATAGTGTAAAGGCAAAGTTTTAAGAATTTTAACGAGACCTGTTATCCATCATTAGAGTCTAATCTACAAACTCCCTTCAATTGTAATTCAGACATAGCAGGAAACTCAAAACAAAGAACATCTATTTGTTACAAGAAAGAGATCCACTCAAAAACTCTCCAAAGAGAAGGGAAAAGCATAGATGTCTGCAATTTAACATCTCTTTGTGTCTACTCATTTGGCCATTTTGCCAGTGAGTAATAGATTTCATCCTCATTATTTTCAATCCAGGTCAATGTCTCTGAAATTCAGTAGTCCTTGGTATAAATGTTGTCAAGGTCCTTTCTTGTTTCAAAGTCTGTGGCCTTTTAATTCACCAAAAATTGTTGGCTATATATAGAATCTGATAAAAGAAACACTTAGTAAATACATCTCTATTCCTTGAAAAACAAATCACAGTCATGCCATAGTTCGGTAAGTAATTGTTTTTTCTTTCCATCTTTTTTTTTTTTTTTTTTTGAGATGGAGTCTTGCTCTGTTGCCAGGCTGGAGTGCAGTAGTGTGCTCTCGGCTCACTGCAACCTCCACCTCCCTGGTTCAAGCAATTCCCCTGCCTCAGCCTCCCGAGTAGCTGGGATTACAGGTGCACGCCACCACATCCAGCTAATATTTTGGATTTTTTGTAGAAACAGGGTTTCATCAGGTTGGCCAGACTGGTCATGAACTCCCGAACTCAGGCAATCCGCCCACCTTGGCCTCCCAAAGTGCTGGGATTACAGGCGTGAGCAACCACATCTGGCCTCTTTCCATCTTTAAAATGCCTTTTGCATTGTGACAGTGTCTTATCCAAGCTTAGTCTCCTTGATTATTGATTTTTGAAAAAGTTATTGAAATCTCTTATTCCACAACTAAATTATGCCTCTGTAAGTGATATAAATAGTTTAGAAATTCCCTTTTCCTCCATTTATCTTAATCAAAAGTTACTTCAATAAAGAACGCAAGTGCTATGGTAATCAGCTTTATGAATCAGAGAAGAATTAGGAGAGAATTCCAAGGACTAGGATGTAATCAACAAAGGACATTGGTCAATAAGTGTCAGGCTAATAGAATTGTTTTAAATCTTGGATAAATTAAGGTATGACCACATAATTTCAGACACTACAAATAATTCCCTACTGGGATGAAATCTTTTGTAGACAAGATCAGAGATCAATGACAACTAACTACTTTAAACACAATGCATTCCTCTCTCATTAAGTGTTTCTATAAATGCTTTCTCAGCAATGGGATAAATTAGTTTCCAGTAGGCACTAATTCTACATATAAGTGTGTAAAGTATGACATCTTTTTATTTATAATTTTTAAAATCCAGAAGAATTTTATATTTCTGAGAGAAAATATCCTCTGAACTACTATTCCTTCAGTGTCTTAAGAAATACAAGCAACCAGCTCAACTTAAAAACAAAACCAAAAATCTTTGAAACAGGAGTATATATAGTGTATAGTCATCAGGAAGAAGGTGGTATTTTAACATTCAAGGGAAATATGTCATTATCACACATTAGCAGCAGTACTAAACTGTAACTTACAGCAAAGACTACGTTGCCTGCATATTTTTGTTATTGTGAGCTTGATGGCAAAGGGAAAGATGAATGGGAATTATGCCTGGAAAATAAATAAATCAATGAATAAAACATAATTTTAATTTGGGAAGAAAGAAAAAAACTTGAAGATAAAATTAAATAAGAAAAAGAGAGAAAAATGGTGCAGGGGAAAAACACTCAGCCTTGACTTTACTTGAATATCCTGGTGGGTACTATGATACAGAACCAATAAAGAACGACTTGCATTATGAGCAAGACAGCCCATTTGAGTTTATCATTCATTCCTATGCTAATGTAAATAAGCCTGGGGTGGTAGAAAGGGTAGGGGCTTTGGAACCAGAGAGAAATGGATTTCAATTAAGTCTCCAACATATACTGTGCATGAGAACATGGCCAATTCATTAACCCCTCTGGGCTTTAGTGATTTTCTGAATTTTAGGAATAATTTTACCCAGAAATTGTCAGAGCAGGATTAAATTATGATAGTGTATTTAAAATGTCTGTGAAGGAACCTCTTTAGATGCCAAACAAATTAACATAAACTGGGTGGCTTAAAACAAGAGGAATTTATTCTCTCATAATTCACGAGGCAAGAAGTCCCAAATCATGGTGTTGGCAAGACTGCACCTCTCTAGAGGCCCTGGGCCTTCTGGCTTATGGTGGATTTAGGCATTCCTTGGCTTCCTGCCACATCACTCCAATTTCTGGCTCTGTCTTCACATGGTTTTCCCCTCTGTGTGTTTTCTTATCTTCTGTCTCATATGATGGCATTTACCATTGAATTTAGGACCCATTTGGATAATCCAGGATGATCTCATCTCATCTCAAGATCCTTAACTTCACTTTATCCACAATGACCCTATTTTCAAGTAAGTTCACATTCATAAATTTTTGGACATGAGTTTTTGGAGGCCTATCATTCAACCTACTACAAGACCTAAAACAGAAAAATACTCAACAAATGACAGATGTTTCATTATAAAATGTAAAATGCATAAATTTATAGGAAGTTGGAGGAAGATATAGAGGGATTAACAGTGAAACATAGAACACTGATAGTAAAATCTGTCCTCAGTTGACTAAGATCACCATTTTTCTAAGACTGAAAGACTTATATAAATTGTGTAATTTTCTTATATTCACTTAAGTTCACTATTTTACAGAATAGTTCTAGAGAGAAAGAGCCATGACCTACCATTTCTTATTATATATCAAAGCCATTATACAGTGCCTGGCATTTAGTGGGAGGTCAATAAATATCAATTAAATAAATGAATAAATAGAGAGAAATGTCCATATGCAAAAGTCTCTCTGTTAGCCAGAAATGGTGGCTCATGTCTGTAGTCCTAGCTACTCAGGAGGCCAAGGCAGGAGGATCCCTTGAGGCCAGGGGTTCAAGACTAGCCTGAGCAATATAGCAAGATCCTGTTTCTAAAAAATAAAAAATAAAATAACTTTAAAAGTCTCACAGCTAACTGAACCAGAGCTACACTTAGAAACTGGTTTTTCTGATTATCATGGCTAGTATTGGAAGACCATTTTTGTGTTTGTTAGTTTCTTTTTAATACAAGCAAATTAAGTTGCACATTAGTACTGTATGAAAGTACCCAGAGGAATTCATCCTGCTGTTTGAGTTGGAACTACTAGGCGGCCAATCAGTCATTCAGGGAGCCTGATCACTGACAAAGCCATATGGTTCTGATTAGTTACACTGAATAGATCAAAGGGATTCTCTGCAAGATAATATTAGTACTCAAAATATGTCATGAGCAACCAGAGCTAGGATTATTGCAAAAAGGAGCATACGTGGTAGGATTTGGAGAGCACCGGAAAAGGTTCCTGCCAAAATGTATCTTCCACTTTCTAAAAGTTTCATGGGAGATTATTCTTTAGTGTGTGAAGACACTGCATTTTTGAAAAATCTCCCATAAAAATGCAAATACTCCCTAAGAGGGAAACATATTTTAAGTTCTCTATTAAGCAATGTAGATGTGTGGAACACATACAGTGTGTGGCATTGAGAGGTGACAGCGTGCTGGCAGCCCTTGCTTGCTCTCAGTGCCTCCTTGGCCTTGGCGCCCACTCTGGCTGCGCTTGAGGAGCCCTTCAGCCCACCACCACACTGTAGGAGCCCCTCTCTGGGCTGGTTGAGGCCAGAGCCAGCTCCCTCTGCTTGTGGGGAGGTGTGGAGGGAGAGGCGCGGGCACGAACCTGGGCCAGTATGAGTTCCAGGTGGGCGCGGGCTCAGCTGGCCCTGCATTTGGAGCAGCCGGCTGGCCTTGGGCTGTGAGGGGCTTAGGACCCAGGCCAGCAACTGTGGAGGGTGCGCCAGTTCCCCCAGCAGTGCCAGCCCGCCAGCGCCACGCTCAAATTCTCATTGGGCTTCAGCTGCCTCCCCACAAGGCAGGGCTCAGGACCTGCAGCCCGCCATGCCTGAGCCTCCCCCTCAACCCCGTGGGCTCCTGCATGGCCCAAGCCTCCCCGATGAGCACCACCCCCTGCTCTGCAGCACCCAGTCCCATCGGCCACCCAAGGGCTGAGGAGTGTGGGCGCATGGTGCAGGACTGGCAGGCAGCTCCACCTGTGGCCCTCGCGTGGGATCCACTAGGCAAAGCCAACTGGGCTCCTGAGTCGAGTGGGGACTTGGAGAACTTTTAGGTCTAGCTGGAGGATTGTAAACGCATCAATCAGCACTCTGGGTCTAGCTCAGGGCTCGTGGATGCACCAATCAGCACTCTGTGTCTAGCTCAAGGTTTGTAAACGCACCAATCAGCACCCTGTGTCTAGCTAAATGTTTGTAAATGCACCAATCAGTGCTCTGTGTCTAGCTAATCTAGTGGGGACTTGGAGAACCTTTATGTCTAGCTAAAGGATTGTAAATGCACCAATCAGCATTCTGTGTCTAGCTCAGGGATCGTAAACACACCAATCAGCACCTTGTCAAAACAGACCAATCAGTTCACTGTAAAACGGACCAATCAGCTCTCTGTAAAATGGACCAATCAGCAGGATGTGGGCGGGGTCAGATAAGGGAATAAAAGCAGGCTGCCCAAGCCAGCAGCAACAACCCACTGGGCTCCCCTTCCAGACTGTGGAAGGTTTGTTCTTTCGGTCTTTGCAATAAATCTTGCTGCTGCTCACTCTTTGGGTGTGCACTGCCTTTATGAGATGTAACACTCACCGCGAAGGTCTGCAGCTTCACTCCTGAGGCCAGCAAGACCCTGAACCCACCAGGAGGAATGAACAACTCCAGATGCACCGCCTTTAAGAGCTGCAACACTCACCATGAAGGTCTGCAGCTTCACTCCTGAGCCAGCGAGACCACGATCCCACCAGAAGGAAGAAACTCCGAACATGTCTGAACATCAGAAGGAACAAACTCCGGACACACCATCTTTAAGAACTGTAACACCGTGAGGGTCCATGGCTTCATTCTTGAAGTCAGTGAGACCAAGAACCCGCCAATTTTGGACACACCATTGTGCTAGACATTGTGAAGTCTATGAAAACAAACATGATACTGCACTTGCTCTCAAGAAGTTTGTGATCCAGTGGGACAAACGACATCTGTACAGTGAAATCTAATTCAAGGCAGAAAGTCTTATATTCCAAAATAAAGGTGCCAAGAGTGATAGGAACATAAAGACTAAAGCTATTAATTCTGATTGAAAGGAAAAATAAGTGAAAAGCAGTAAAACTTCAAATGGATTTTGAAAAGTAGGCTGGGTTTTGACAAGGAAACATGAAGGACAGGCCATTAAAAGATAAGTAGGAAAAGATAATGCTGTCAACAGCCTAATAATAATAATAAGGAACAGGGAGCAAATGAATAGAGGGGTGGGAAGGAAAGCGCCAACTCTATCTTAAGTTTTTAACATGCTTTCAGTATTTTCTAGGATTGCAGAGAAAGCCCAGAAGGACAAGTACTGGGATGTTGACTTTGGGGGATGGAAGGCCCTGAGAAAGTCAAAGACAGCACATTAAGAAAAGAGCATGCTTTCAGAAGACCAAGTCCAAAGCCGAAGGTTGTGAACAAGAAAGGAATTCCCTGAACTCATTCCTATCCTTTCCCAGACTTCTAGGTTGATCTTCGAAGCCACCCAGTGTATAGGGCCTAGTGGGTGAGCCATCCAGCTCCTTTCAGGCTGCCCAAAGCTGTTGTCTGCAACATAGAGAAGTGTACTTCCCACTCAGTGACTGCTCAGCCAAGCAGCCCAGAACTCCACCTAGCCTTTTCTCTTTGTTCTCATGGCTACCAGTTATTTGGGTAGGAGCTCCTCCGAGCCATTTTCCAGCTCCAATGCCACCCCTATTTTTATTGTTTTCTTTCTCATTTCTTGCCCCTCTTCATGCTGTTGGCCAAGATCTTTCCTCTTTATTCTTCTCAATACTTGTGCTGAGTTGATTTACAATATCTGCAGGTAGTTCTAGAAGAAATAAGACAGCGATATCAAAAGTCCTTAAGAAAAGGACACTTAGTGGGCCCCAAATATTTACAGATGAAAAAATCTCCATTTAAGTGATTCAGTGAGGGAAAAGAATATATTGCATAACTGGGCAAATTGCTTCTTCAGTGCAATGCATTTTCATGGCCTAATAAGGAATTAATAGCACACCTAGTGTGGAAGTAGCACTGTAAAGTCTCAGTCTATGCCTCTAAGCCCAAAATTACATTTTCTAATGTCTACTTCCTGCTGAGCTGCTTTTGTTCCCTTCGAGAAACTTCCCTGATTCTGGCTGGTACATGCTTCTAATTTTCTTGAACATACAGTCATTTCTAAAGATGACTTTATGCATCTTACATAGGGATTTTAAAACAACTTGTGAATAAAAAGTATTTAACACCCAGTATCTAAATATCTGGGTGTCTTGGGGAGTGGGGTGATGTCACTTAGATATTTTTTTTTTCTCTATAGGGAGAAGATTTTTTTTTAAGTCTGGCTTTTTCATTGCTATTGTTCAAGCTCAAAGATAGAAATTAATGATTTTCCTGAAGATTCTTGTTTCCCCTGTTTAAGTAGGGGGTTATTTAGGGCTAGGCACTCTTTAGGACACTGTTATTTTAGATATCATTTGGGCAATATGAGGACATTGACGTAACAATAAGTTAACTCATTTTCTAGTTCCTGAAAACTTAAAATAGTTATATATGAAAGATTACAATTTCTCTAACCTAACTGAAAACCTCATTTCTTTTACTTTAGAAGAGTTTTAGGTAACCAAAAGAGCTCCTTCATCTTTAGAGTCTCTGTTCCCTAACAATTTTCTTTCATTAATAACATATTTTTTATGCCTATTCTTGTTCAACAATAAAAGTCGGAATTAAGAATAGCTTTTATGTTTTATTTTCTTTTGTTTCAAGGGTGAAGTAGTTATTAAGTGAAAGAAAAAAGATCTGCCTCTACCGTTATGTTTTAGTGTTCTTTTTTAAAGGAGGAAGGAAAAATTAGGTTTCTTCTGGAAAGGAGAATTGAAATATAACAATGCCCACTTCCACGCAGCTTGTGAGAGACTGACATAGAAAAGATCATTTTTCTTTTCTTCGTATCACAGTCTCGATTTTGTTCCTAAAAAGTGAAATCCCAAGATGATTTGCAAATAGAAATTTGCTTTCCAGCTATAGGGGTTGGGTCAGGTTTATCCAAATTAATGTTCCTCTAAGGTAATGTAAATAGAAACAGCCACCTCACTGATCTTTCATGATCTCTGTCATTTCACAAATCCAGTCACTTGCTCCCTAAATGGATGAATGAGCTTTGCCTACTCTATAGGCTTAGCTAGAATAGGCCAAAGGTAATCACAAAATCTATCTGGAACAACCATTTTGCCCCAGTGTAGATTACAACTGAAGCTCCTGAATTTTCATTTTTTCCTAAGTTAAATAAGTACTGATGAAAATATTGCAAGATAATGACAAAAGCAATGAAGCAGTCAGGCAATGGCCTGGGCCAAATTTGAGGTAAATATTTATTCATTCCTGTTCTCACAGAAATTATGCCTGGTGCCTAAACTCCCTTAGCCATGTGGGCTTGGCTGTCTGAACAAGCCTCTTCTGTCATAAGGTCAGTACTTAACCTGATTACACCTTTAGGCTAATCTCTTTTTAAAGTGGTTATAGAAGAGGCTTTTGGAAAAATTAGACAATCTATTGGCCACTGATTACAGAAGATGTGCATTGGCAGAGTTAGGAGGAGACAGGACACAGACTGTTTTCGCCACATACTGTCTGTGACCTTGGGAAAGAAAATTTAAAAATTCATATGACTGGAGTCATTTTGTAGTATTGTATTTATTTTTAAAGTTCCAACTATTGAACTCCACCCAATTCATTTAACTATTCAGTGTACTTGAAATGATTCTCACAGTGGCTATGAAAATCAAATTGAAAAGACTATATGAGAAAATGACTGGTAAAATATACCAGGCATAAAGGGTTTGGTATGTTCATTATTTTGACCATTAACAAAAATTTCACAAGAAAAATAATTGTATCAATCTTGATAACATAGATACTCCTATTTTACGTAACCACTATAGTCCTAACTTTTGTATTTTGGAGAACCACTAGGGAATTCTTTTTAAAGCCAATTATCCTTCTATAGCATGCCAATTACATTCTCTCACTCAAGATGTTAAAATGAACATGTATGCTATACACATACGCACTTCCTGCCCTTACTGTATGACTTTGTGGCACCTCCCACTAAAGCAGACAGAGTATATTTCCCCACCCCCATTGACGTTTGGGCGTGTTTCCGATGGAACGTCAGTGAACCTAACAGGAGTAGAGGCTTAAATATGCATTCATGGTTTGGCTGGCCCCCTTGCCTTCCTACCACTAGCCAGGAGAAGAATATGCCCTGATATCCAGGTCCAATAAGAATGAAAAACACATGCAGTAGAATGGAACCTGAAGCATAGCCTGAAATAGAGCCTCTCCAGCTGACCCACAGCCCCTAAAAGAAGAAAAATAAATGTTAGTGTTATAAGCCTCAGTGATTTTGATGTCATTACACAGCAAGACTGACTAGTAAAAAATGCATAGGCCACATTCTAGAGTTTTTAAAGAACATGTAGAATAGAGACCTTCCTTGCAGGGTCAGTTGGATTAACAGAGCCTAGAGGAAGGGAAACGGCTGTGAAAAATGAAAGATATCTCTTAAGAGTCTTGTTTATTCTGTAGATAAGGGGAAGGATTCTTTAGTAAGTTCAAAGCTGAAGCCTACTGTGCTTTTGAAAAACTGAGAGAATAAGGTAAAGATCAGCCCTTACTATTTCCCTAATTGAAAGAATAGCACATTGTACCAAATTACATTTCCTTCAACACTATATGTCTCCCCTATTCTTGCCAAAACTTGATATATCAAACTCATTAATTTTAACAAATCTGATAAATGAAAAATCATGTTACTTTGATTTACTGTTGATTTTCATATGCAATCATCCATCAGAATCCATGGGCATTGGTTCCAAGAATCCCGGAGAATACCAAAATCTACAGATGTTCAAGTCCCTGACATAAAATGGCATAATATTTCCGTGTAATCTATGCATATCCTTCTGTATGCTTTAAATCATCTGGATTCCTTATAATACCTAATACAATGCAAATGCTTGTAAATGGTTTTTATCCTGTATTGTTTAGGGGATACTGACCAGAAAAAAATAGTCTGTACATGTTTAGCACAGACGTGACCATCCATTTCTTTTTTTTTTTTGAATGTTTTCAATCCACAGCTGGCTGAATCCACAGATGCAGAGCCCACAGACAGAGCTGAATGTACTTATTGAACATCTGTATTTATGTGTCTATTATCTTCTTGTATCATTTTCTGTATATTATACTGAATGCTATAGTTTTGTTCATATCTACCAAAATTACATTTTAAAATCTTTTTACCCTAAAACTCAACTGTGAGCAATTTATCCCATAAAACTGTGTTTTAAAGAATATAAAAACATATCTACAAGTAACTCACCCGGGCATAATTTAAAATAATTCACAAAAAATGTTCTAGGGAAGGGGAAGCCCTAAATTTTCTTTGAAACAGAAATGATTCCATTATCGCACATTCATTAAGTAAAATTCTAAGTGGCTATTAAAAACTTGTTCCATATGTGCTGGTATGAAACAATATCGAGATTTTTTGAAGAAAACCCAAGGAAATTTTTAAAGCAATTGCTCAGAAGAATTGGAATAGGAAATCCAGATGGGAGAGGTATCTGGATGGAGTATTTTTACTTTATGCCATTCTGTACTTTTTATAATGAGAACATGGTATTTTATAACAAATAAAGAAACCTTTTTATATCAAGATAAAACATATTCTTCAAAAAATTTTTAGACCTAGAAATTCAGACTGACAAAAGAAGGAAACTAACACAATACATACAACTAGAAAAATGATTAACAATTCCATTTTTGAATACCCCTTTGTTATTTACCTATGTATATCAATGGATTTTTATGTTGCATTGTTTTGCAATCTATGTTTTTCACTTAACAATATAATTTTCCAATATCAGTAGTCTCTACAGCATTATTTTTGATACCTATAAACCTGCCCCTTGTACTGTAACATATTTAGCTAATCGTTTTCTTCTGGCATTTATATTTTTTTCATGTTTTCACTATAATAAATAATGCTTCAATAAAATTTATATTGCTCTATCTTTGTATACTTTCCTAATGCTTATACTAACACTTTCAAATATATTATTTTTCACTAACAGCATCATCAAAACTTCATGTACAATACCACCAATTGTGCCGCTGGTATTTTATGCACAAAATTGAGGTCAACAAAATGAATTTTGATGCTGTGTTCACTACAGGAACAAAAATTGTGAGGAAAAGAATGATCAGTGCAAACTTGCAGGACTGTCACCCAAATTCTCCCAAAAGAGACTTTTCAAATCAGGCAAGCAATGTTATTTTTAAATAAAAGTTCAAAAACATGTTTAAGATAATATATTGGTTGTGACCAAATTTATAACTTAACAAAATTCTCTTTTTGTGAGCTTCACATACGTTTTCTGAAACAGGTCAAACTATTAAAGAATACCATTATTTAACCATTTTGGACCAGCAAAAATGAAAATTTATTATACAATCTAATGTTCTATATTTTTTTCTAAGAATAAAAGCCACCTATTAAATATTTATGGTGATAGCTAGTTGTTCCAGATTTTATTAAATGTTTTGGGTCATGGGCATGATTTATGGCTGACTGGGACCTAGATAAGAAATATGATTTCCATCTTTTCCATATTATATATGGGAAAATGTTTTACAGCATTGATTTCTAGGAACACGTTCAGCATAATTGTCACTTCTAGAAGTTACAAAAAGAAAATTATAAATATTGGGCTATTTTCCTAATTTTGTGAAACTGTACAAAATTTAAGAATTATTGGACAAAAGATATTTAGAATCCTTTATAAAATGTGAGGGAATACGAATGTTAAGATCAGTATACATTTAGTGATATGACTACTATATTTTATCTATGAGTTTCCTTTTTACCACATAGGAACAAATAGATAAAATACTGAAATGTTTATCTTAATTGGGCATTCCCTGTTTCTTTCACCAGAATTCTGAGATAAGAAAACAAGCTTTTCCCTTTGGGACCCACTTAGTCATTTTGATAGAAAAGCATATTTAACTGCTGTCTTTGGAATATTCTTTAGTATATTTTTGATTAAAAAAAATCTATCCTTTACTTGCACATTACAGTTATGGAGATAAAGAGATAGCTCCTTAAGTACTAATTCGAAGAGGGGAATAAAAGGAATGGGGGCAATGTCACTTGGATTCCCAAAGCGTCATCACCCTGCAGCGACAGAGTTCTTGATTTTGCCATTAGCAACAGTTGGGGCTGTTAAAGTCAAATAAAAATATAGAAACAAATCTCTATGCAATGTGTTTCATTTGGGAATGCATATAAAAACAGAATCACTATTTAGGGCATACATACAGAATGGCATGGTCTTTGGCATGTCTGAAGAACAAAGAAATGGTTGGAAGTTCTATTAGAAAGGGACATGTTACACATTGTTTTGAAAGGAAGCTCACTGGCACTAGTGAAGTTTTGGGGACCTGACACTCTTTAATTAGTGAATGACAGTGGTAGGTAAAACTAGTCTTAACGTCACAGCACAAATCTACTCCGTATCAGCAGCCACTAGGTAAAACTGATCTTAAGGTTACAGCAGGCCATTTCAGCAGCCAAGCTGGTGGATCATTCTTGGAGCAAGTGCTATGTGCACCAGACTGCTCTCTCATTTCGTCAGGTATGACAAGAATAGCCCAGTTTGTGTAATCAAATTTCACATTTCCCCATTTTGATCAAGATCTTTCTCTCAAAGTGTCACTGATTAACTATTCTGAGGTTAGCCGTAATTGTCCCTCACTGCTGGGTCTGAACCTGTCCGAGTTGCCTCTGTCCTATTTTTGGGGGTTAGGTATGAGGGTCCATGTCAGGGATCTGGGCCACATTTAGCAAAAGAGAGGCCAAAAGGAAAAACTTTCTCATTGCAGCTTTGCCTGGAGTTCAACATTGAGTTTTATTGTATTAGTTCCACAGGTATTAGCAATCATCTCAAGACATTGGGCTAACATTATCTTGTTGGGAGTGCTGGCTTTACAAAGAATGGTCAGGCAAAAAAAAAAAAAAAAAAACAACTTTAATATGAAAATGCAAAAAGTCATTAGTGAAAATAAATCCAGTTTGAATAGTCCTGGATTATGAACTTAAATTTTAAGGCAACCAACTGAATGGATCAAAAAGTTCCGATGTATCTGGTGAGATTTGTTGGAGCCAGCTAGCTTGGGTTTTCTTTTATCTTGTATAATTGTGTTTTTACTTTCCCAGAGGAATTTATACATGCATAGCAAGTAGTGTTAGCAATTGTACAACCACCACCTTCTCAGCTAATAAGTAATCCAGAGCAATCCTGTTATCCAATGCCACTTTAGCAAGAGATTCTAAGAAAGTTTATTGAGCTACAATACCCTTAGCTGTGGAATCTGCTATAGACCCAAGTTTTAAGGATAAATTTCTGATCGTTGTTTTTAAGTGGTTAACTGCAATCCAAGAGAAAAAGTATCTAAACAGCTGAGACCTATCCTGCTGGAATTATGTCTCCCAGTAAGGTATATCTTTTAATGGTGTTAAGTTAAAAGATACCAACCAATGTTCAGATTCTGTTAATTTATGTTGAATCCAGAAATATCTTAAACCACATTGGCATTTTATTTTCCATTTGTTGAGACGTGATGTTGTCCATGCTTATGGTTGACTGTTAAATCTGCCATAAATAAAAACGTATTTTGATGAAACATAACAGTTAATTCTATGTGGAGTACCTTGTGTATTAATTGTTACTCATAGGGAGATGTCAGCAGTATTTATCCAAGGTTCTATTATTGAATTATTATACTGCTTGAGGTTATCAGTAATTAGAAGACCAGGATCATCAATGTTTTTATAATCTGTCAAATTGTTTTTCTCTTGAATCTTAATACCATAACTTTTCTTTCACAATCTTAGTCTAATTCCAAAGTCTTTTTTGTAGACTGCTGGTACTGTTAGGGTGAAGCAGGAATCTCAATATCTGGGCCCAAAAGTTTGACTTTTTACAAAGGACTGGATACAAAATTTGAACCGCAGTTACATTGGGAACATTAACAAAATCTGTTATGGGGTAGACTAAAGGTTTACTTATATCATGACAGATCAAGGTTTTCGGTAACAAATCCAACCGTCAGTAATGGCTCCTCCTTGCAATAGATTGGAAAGCGCAAATTAGAGCATTGTCTTTCCAAGAAAATAAAGGCATATAAGAAGAGACCAATAATAAAAGGGAAAGAATACAGTGACCTGGTCTAGGCCTCTTGAAATAGTGATCTATTGTAGACGTCATCTACTTCAATTCCAGGTAAATTTTAGTCTTAAATCACCTGTAGGAGAGTTGGTTCAGTCAGAAGTAGGGACCATTTTTAAAAGAGAGATGTAAATCCAAGAGTCAATGTCTTTGAATCTGATAGCATAGGGATGGGTGAAAAGGACTGAATATGGGCCCTTCCAATGTGGCTTGAGAGAATCCTTATGTACGTGCCTTTTTTAGTAGACAAAGTCACTAGGTTACAGATCATGGTACTGTAGATTCTTGTCTCCCAGGAGAGTACTGTGGGAAGACTGTTCCACCAAAGTATGATTTTTATCCATCATTTTAATAATGCCTTTGCAATATTGAAGTATCTCTCTTTGCTGTTAACTAAGAGTCAAAATAGAGGGAGTGAAGTATATAGGAGAGCCTGTGATTATTTCAAAAGCTAAAAGTTTCTGAGCTCTAAAGGGAGTGGCTCTAAAATTTAATATCAAAGGAAGAACTCTAGGCCAAGGAAGGTATATGGTTTCCATACATTTGGCCAACTGTATTTTAATAGTTCCATTTGTTTGCTCTATTGAGCCAGAAGACTGGATGGTAGGCACAATGGAAATGCTGTAAAATTGGCCAAACTGAACGTATCTGCTTTATTAAAAGACTGGTAAAGTGGGTTCCCCAGTCATTGTGAAGTTCAAGGGGAGTTCCAAAGTGGGAATAATTTTCTCTGCAAGAATTTAGGCCAGGGCTTCAACTGTATTAATGTTGAGCACCACTATTTCTTCGAGAGTCTCCTTTCCTGATACAAATCTGCACAAGAAATTATTAGAATCAATCCTAAACAGCCTGCTGCCCTATCTGTTCACCCCCACCACAAGATCCCACACAGCCGTTATTCTCTTTACTTAAAAAATCACCCCTATGGCTGGGTGCGGTGGCTCACACCTGTAATCCCAGCACTTTGGGAAGCCAAGGGCAGTGGATCACCTGAGGTTTGGCGTTCAAGACCAGGATGACCAAAATGGAAAAACCCTATCTCTACTAAAAATAAAATTTCTTAAAAAAATTAGCTGGATGTTGTGGTACATGCCTGTAAACCCAGCTACTTGGGAGGTGGAGGCAGGAGAATCGCTTGAACCCGGGAGGCAGAGGTTGTGGCGAGCCAAGATTGCACCATTGCACTCCAGCTTGGGCAACAAGAGTGAAACTCTGTCTCAAAAAACAAAAGAAAAAAATAAATTTAAAAAAAATCACCTCTCTAAAACTGTTTCAGCTCCTTTGAGGGCTCATTTTAAGTGATAATAATCTCAAAATAATCTTAGGAAATAAGAGAATTTTTTAGTCAGTAGAACTTTTTAGACCACTTGACCATGGTCATTACTTTGTCCTTTTCTTTAGTAATGTCAGTGATTCAACCTTCTTTGGACTGCCTGTGATAGCGATAACCTGAAAACAGATTTCTGCATTACCAGGTCTTTTTCCCAGTCTTGTGGAATTTTTAAAAGAAAATGAAAAAGACACGTGGAACTTTGTGTTACAATTGTATAATCATTAGCTATTTAAACTTTGGTTGTTCACAAGGTGTCATAATTGATAATTCTTTTGGAATACATCTTATGGAGATTGCTACATTATTTATCAGCAGGTTATTTATTTTATAAAGCCCTCGTAACCTCTAGGAATGCAAGGAATTGAAAGGTTATATCACTGCTAAACTAAAACTGTTCAGCTTGTCAGTTTCAAACAAAAAATGTCAAAGCCTATTCAAAAGAATCACTAGTAGAATTCTGGAGCTTTAAAGAGCCTTGGCTGGGTGTGGTGACTCATGCCTGTAATCCCAGCACTTTTGAAGGTCGAGGCAGGTGGATCACCTGAGGTCAGGAGTTTGAGACCAGCCTGGCCAACATGGCGAAACCCTGTCTCTAACAAAAATAGAAAATTAGCCGGGCATGGTGACAGGCACCTGTAATCCCAGCTACTTGGGAGGCTGAGGCAGGAGAATTGCTTGAACCTGGGAGGCGGAGGTTGCAGAGAGCCCAGATCATACCATTGCACTCCAGCCTGGGCAACAAGAGCGAAACTCCATCTTAAAAAAAAAAAAAAAAAAGCCTTAATTTATCTCAGGAAAGGAAAAATGTATAAAAACACTTAGTAAACTGTAAAGTGCCATACAAATCTATAAAATATGTATTGTCCTTATCTAAGTAAAGCCCCTCATTTTATTACTAACAGAACAGAGAGATGAAAAGATTAAAAAGATTCTTCAAGAGCTTTACAATGCTTTTGAAAAATCATTAGGACTATCAACAGCCACCCTTAGGCGAGTTCTCACTGACTTTAATCCACAATTACTGATCGAGCTTCAGCAGTTTTTTCTAGTCATTCTTGTTTGGATCAACAGCTGCATATATCACTAAACTACCCTAGAGACTGTAAGAACGTGCATGTAACAAGCATTTTTCAAATTCCCTACAACTGCATATTTTCTTATAAAAGAGATGAAACAGAATACTTGAGGATATTCGATTTTTCTTAATCTGGCTGACCAAATACTTTTAGGCTCTAATATTTTCTTTTCTTTTATAGTTGATCACATTTAGCTATTTAAACATATATACCCAAGATTAACCTCTCACCCCACAAACTATTAAGAGAAGCTGAACAAAGACAGAAAAGAGAAAGCAATTTTACCTTAAGAGCTCAACAAAAGATGATGTTTGGATAATAAATAAAATTATTACAATACTCCCTGGAGGAATAGTTTTCAAATGTACTTACAATGCAACTTTTATTTTTTGTTTTTTGTAGAGATGAGGTCTCACTATATTGCTCAGACTGGTCTCAAACTCCTGGCCTCAGGTGATCCTCCTAAAGTGCTGGGATTACATGCTTGAGCCATTGTACCCCCAGCCTATTATATACTATTTTCATTTATTCACAACTAATGCATTTAGTCACTTCCAACAAGTTGTTTTGCTGCCTCCCTAATGTTCTAATTAAAGAACTCCTGCTATTTTTATAGGGAGACCATTGCAGACAAGATTCTCATTTCTGGAATGCAGAAATCCAGATCAGCATCACTCTTGATATTGTTCACTGCTTCTACAATGCTAATTTTTGTTTGCATAGTCTATACACTAATTAGCACAGCCCTGTACACTGAGTCTTCAATAATTGCTCAGTGATAGCAGAAGAAGATAGCTAGTAACCGTTGCTGTGGGTTTAGCTTGTCAGAATGCTTAGTATTCTACAGTCTCAATTTGTAAAGACCGAAACCCTGGCAGCACACACACAAAGAGATAAAATGGAAGCAAGCAGAAAGGGTCAAATTAAACAGCTATATCTGCCTTATTTTTACATGGTTTTTGTACCTACAGTGTTGATTAGAGTTCTCCCCTCCACCCTCCAAAAATGTCATTATAAACCAAGATTAGGTAAGAAATTGAAAATGTGTCATATGAAGAGAAAAAAAAAAAAACCTGGCTATGCTATCTCTTCAACTACTGCTGCTGGACTTTGTCTCCTTGGACCCCAGCAACTGAACAAAGTGATCCCTGACATTTTTGAGCACCAGGACTGCATGGCTGATGCACGTTCACAGAAAACAATGATTTTTACCACCCACAAACCAGAAGTACAAAGTAAATAACTTTCATTTAGTTCCTCTCCTGTGCTTTTACATACACATCTCATGGGCTCTTCCAATTAGTCAATTAGTCAATTAATCAACACATCTTTGCAAAGGATCATATTCTACACGTTTGCTCTGCCCTAGGAAGCTATGGTGAACAGAGAGACATATCCCCTTCTGATTACAATTTGAGTTTCTCCCAGCTGTTAAATATGAGGTAGAAAATTGGTCAAATGCAAGTATTTGGTTTTTAAACCCTGCTGTTTCTACTATATCACTCATCTTTCTGGGCATTTCAACTCATTCTGGGTTATACAGCTCCAAAAGACCTCTGTCCCTAAATAAGGGTTAAGAATCAAAGACAGAAATAAGAATATTATTTTTAGAGTAGTTCTTATTTATGCCTTAGGAATCTTGCTGCGAGAAAGTAGAATTATTCAAATGGATCCTATGTCAGTTGCCAAGATCCAAAGAGCAGTGGGTAAGGAATTTTCAAGAAGGCCCTAGGAAATCTATGAGATAAAACAGAAGGCATCAGGTCCTATAGGCTGAGAAACAGGCCTGGTGTTGACTGTGAAGGGAGACCTATTTCTCTAAGTCTTCAGCAAATTTCATGAGCCGCAAAGACGTCTAATGCCAGATTATTAAAAATGGCAAAATTCTCCTTACATTTTTATTTTTTATTTTACAAAGTAGTCACATAAGGAGTAAGTCAGCAATAAGTTAACACAAAGTGTTGTACCAGGTCACTCCACTCCTTGATAAAAATTGCTATAATATGACATAATCATGGTCCAAGTGACTGAAACTAGATGACTCCCAAGTATAATTTGCTGAATCACAGCTTCAGAAAATCAGGTACTTCTTCATGAGCACAAAATCACTAGTGATATTCCAATCTGACAAAAAAGTATATGAGGCTTACCGCTGTGAAAAGCATGTGGTAAAGTTTCACAGAAGAGGAGCCTCCATCCTTAACCTCGGTGGTGAAGTTAGGATCCTCCTCCTGGTGCCTATTCCTTCCTTCAACTCATTTCAGTCTCATAACCAGTGACATGAAAAGGTTCCCTTTCAAGCTAAATGCTAACACATTTATCAATGTGATGTGGCAGAGACCTGCTTTCCTGGTTACTTTGCATGTTATTTCACTTGTTATATAACACGAAAACTTCCCTGTTTACTAAGTTTATGTAGTAGTCCAGAGGGAGAGAATTATAGGATATATGTATATATGAAAGAGTTTATTAAGGAAAGTTGATTCACATAATCACAGGGTGAAGTCCCACAATAGGCCACCTGCAAGCTTGGGAGGAAACCAGTAGTCGTTCAGTCCGAGCCCAGAAAGCCTCAAAAGTAGGGAAGCCAAGATTGCAGCCTTCAGTCTGTGGCCAAAGGCCCGACAGCCCCTGGAAAACCACTGGTGTAAGTCCAACAGTCCAAAGGCCAAAGAACCTGGAATTTGATGCTCAAGGAAGCATGCAGCATGGAAGTAAGATGAAAGCCAGGAGACTCAGCAAGCCAACTGATATGGTTTGGCTGTGTTGTCCCCACCCAAATTTCACCTTGAATTGTAATAATTCCCATATGTCAAGGGTGGGGCCAGGTGGAGATAACTGAATCATGGGGGCAGTTTCCCCAATACTGTTCACTGTTCTCATGGTAGTAAGTCTCATGAGTTCTCATGGTTTTATAAATGGGAGTTCCCCTGCACAAGCCCTATTGCCTGCTGCCATGTAAGACATAACTTTGTTCCTCCTTCACTTTCCGCCATGGTTGTGAGGCCTCCCAGCCATGTGAAACTGTGAGTCAAATAAACTTCTTTCCTTTATAAATTAAACAATATCAGGTATGGCTTTATTAGCAGTGTGAGAACAGACTAATACACCAACACACCCCACCTTCTTCTGTCTGATTTTTCTAGCTGTGCTGACAGCCAATGGGAGGGTGGGTCTTCTCTCCCAGTCCACTAACTCAGATGTTAATCTCCTCTGCAACACCCTCATAGACACCCCCAGAAACAATACTTTCCCAGCTATCTAGGCATCCTTCAATCCAATCAAGTCAACACCTAATATTAACCATCACACTTGTCAACCACAATTTTTATCTTTGTTATAAAATCCATGAAGAAAATCACTGCCTGCTGAAAGAGATATTTCTTATTTTCAAAGCAAATGGGTTTCCCTAGGTGGCAAGATGGCCCAATGGATATTATTCTCTCACTTATCAGTAGGCCACCTCCTTTAGGGAAAAACCATTTACCATAAGGATCACTTTCTAATACTCCTCAGCGTAAAACTAATGGCTTCTAAACTATGAGCTGAGGCAGGACTTTGGAGGGGCAGAGCAGGCTAGGGCAAAGCAAGGATTACTTAACAGGCATATAGTTTCCTCAGCCCCAAAATGCATTATCATGGAAAGAAGCAATTTTATTTAAGCATGGCCCCATTCCAAAACATAGACAAGGCGAAGAGCATGAGCAACAAGATGTTGGTGTGACGACATTTTGTCCACAGGAGAAAAGAGGTCTGTCTCAAAGGCACTGAATCCAAGAAGTGGAAGAAAAACCTCTCCCCCACCCCACAGTTCTTCTTGTGACTGATCCTATATGCTATATGATCCTATGTGCTTGTGTGATTGATATGCCAGAAAGGAGGTTTCCCTTTGAGTTGCTGCTGGCTTGTTAACAGAACTGAACACAAAACAAGCTAGAAAAATTCCTACAGAACTCAACAGAACTTCCTCACCAGCAACAGAACTTCCTAAAATAATCGGTCCCAATTTCCTGTATCTTTTCCAGGATTCAGGAAAAATAGCAAGTTGATTTAGCCACAGACCATCAAGCAAAGATCTGACTGCCCTCGGTTGGTTCAGATCCTACCTATGAAAGGTTGGTTGATAGGTCCTTAAGGACATATCTGAACTAAGGCCATAATTTAGAGCCCCTTTCAGTTATCAACTAAAATACCTTCAGCAAACTACCCCACAAATGGCTGAGTTAAAAATTACCTCGGAGTGTCTCAAAAGTTCCTTTAATACAAGACCCATTAAATAAAATAGTTAAGGATTCATGCCTGGATTGTCCTTTAATAAAGTTTCATTATTTCCTCATATTTATAAGGACCATAGTTACAGTGAAGGCTGACAGCTCTGCAGTTTTAACAAACTACCACTCAAGTCCTAAAGAAAATGAGGACCTCAAAGTCCTTTCCCCAGTCTCAGAGTGAATTATGAATCAGCTGACCTACACTAGTACAGCCTTCAACTTAAAAAAAAATTAAAGAGGCAGAAGAACTTGGGAATAAATCAGCCTTCCCCTGAGGGCACAGGACAGAGATGAAAACTCTTGGAATTCTTTGAGTTCTCCCAGTGTGACAACTAGGACGAGAAAGCTGAAAAGAACAAAGGCTACCTGAGGTAATACAAATGTCTGCTCTGAAATTTAGGCTGTCACATCACAAAGGAAAACTGAGATTTGAGAGCGATCTGGTGTGATTTTTGTCATCACAAATGTTCTGACTTGCCAGGAAGCCCTATGGAGCAATTGTTTTTAACCAGGGTGTGCACCAGAGTCAACTTTGGATCTTTTTTAAAAAGCTATTTCCTGCCTCTGTACTGCTGAAGGGTCAGTGAGTCTGAAGTGAATCCTGTGTAATGTTTCAGAGCTCCTTAGAGGATTGAGAACCACTGGTGGGGAAGCTGATTAATTTCTAAGAGGATGGTGCTTCTCAAACTTAAATGTGCTCGTGAATGAATAATTCCACCACCGCACTCAACTCTAAGATCTTGTTAAAATGCAGATTCTGATTTTGTGTCAGGGATGTGGCTGAGTGTCTACAATTCTAAGGAGCTCTCCTGTGATACTCATGCTGCTGGTATGGGAACCACCTCTATGTGGCAAGTCAACAGGCTTTGTATCCCAACTTCAGAAGGCTGCCTTCAGGAGAATGGGCATGGGGTGGAAGCTGGGAGCCCAGTGTTGCTGGTTCATGTGTGGTTTGTGGAACAACCACCCAAAAAATCACCTGAGGTGTTTACTAAAAATTAAGATACCAGGGCCTCATCCTCAAACATATCCAGTAAGAGTCCGTTAAACAAGCTCCCTAGGTAATTTGTTTTCATACACACCAAAATTTGGAAACTTCTAAAAGTTAAAGAATCATCAGCAATAGATAAGTAAAGGAATTATGAGTCCCACAACCATTCAATGATACATTATAAATTAAAACTCATTATTAATTTAAGACATTGCAGTCTCCCCTATTTCCTAGTTAAAACTGTGGAATGTAAGAGTTTGAAAACAGTACAATCACCTTGATACATGATTTTTAAGTATGAACAGAAGAACAAACACCACCACAAATAGCATTAAGCTTGCTTATGACTATACTTTCATTACTGTGGACTAAATGTTTATGGACATTCACCCCAGAATTCATGTGGTGAAGCCCTAATCCCCAATGCAATAGTATTTGGAGATAAAGCTTTTTGGAGATAATTAGGTCCTAAGAGTGAATACCTCATAATAGGGTTAGTGCCCTTATAAGAAGAGACACAAGAGAGATGATCTCTCTTTGTGTCATATGAGGATACATCAAGAAAGCAGCCATTTGCAAACCAGGAAGAGAGATCCCATTAGGACACAAATCAGCTCACATCTTGGTCTTGGACTTCCCAGCCTCCAGAACCATGAGAAATAAATGTCTGTGATGTAAACCACTTGATCTATGGCTTTTGGGCTTGAACTAAGACACTCATTCATGAAACTATTTCCAGAACTTAGACTTGGGGGTCACTTATGATCTACTCTAATCTGTTTTCCCAACTGCTTTTCCATTAACACTACCCCATCCTACATACCTTCTTTGTCTTCCCTGCATACTCTATGTATTCTCTTTTCCCTGTGAGAAAAAAAAAATCACTTTTAATTTTTTCCAGAAAATATTGCTCTGTGGCTGATACTCTGAACTCAAAGTCCTTGAGTGTTATCTCTGACACCAAAATATAAACTCACAAAATGGATGAAGCAAAATGCTTTTCTTCTCCATAGTACTGATCAGAAGCAAAGCCATTTTCCTGCATATGAAAAAATAGAGAAAATACACATCTGCAAAAAGTTGAATGGATAGAGAATTTTAAATTAAGGCTGTAACCTGGCATTACAAAATGAAAGCCTGGAAATTTTTAGTTTAAGTGAATAATTCAGGCTTTAAAATATTTTCTTGTCCCATATACAGCTGGAACTTTTAGAAGAGTCACATGTACATGAAATTTTATTTTAAATGTATTAAATATATAATTATAAATATAGTTTGCAAAATTTAACATTTAGAGTGCTTTTCATATAATTGACAATTACAAATATGAAAAATATTTTTAGCAGGCCATTCCTCATAAATTAATGTGAAAAAGCCATCATACTATATCATGCTCACCACTTCATTCCTACTTTCTTTTCAATCAGGTTTCCTGTGTTCAAACTTCTTCTTGGTAATAATAGCAGAGATTGTTGTAATGAATGATCATGGGTCAGACAGGAGTAGGCCCACTCTACCAGGAAGCACAGCATGGTTACTGTTTGAGTTTGCCATAACTGCTGTAACAAATTGCCACCAACTTGGTGGCATAAAGTAACACAAACTTAATTTCTTATAGTTCTGGAAGTCAGAAGTCCAAAATGGGTCTTACCCACTAGCAGTGTTGGCAGAGCTGCATTCCTTCTGCTCTGACAGTTTCCTTGCCTTTTCTAGGTTGCTTTAGAGGCAACCTCCCATTCCTTAGCTTGTGGCTTCATGCTCCATCTGTGAACTCCATCACTCCAACTTCTGATTCTCTCATCACATGTTCTATCTTTTCTCTCTGCTTTCATCATCAGATCATTTTCTTTTACTTTGACTCTTTTGCCTTCTTCTTACAAGGTCCTTTCTGATTATATTACCTGAATAATCCAGGACTGATTGCCCATCTCAAGATGCTTGACTTTGTAACATCTGCAGAGTCCGTTTTGCTATATAAGGTAACACATTCACAGGTTCTGGGGATTAGGACATGTACATCTTTGTGGAGAGTGGCATTACTGCACCTACCACAGTTAAAGAGGTGAGGATTGAGGAATGAGGAGTTTCTGACAGGATAACAGTTCGTGAAAAAGAACAGATGCTCTGCCACTCTACTGCTATTAACCAGATCTGATGGTTTTTATTTTTTCTTTGCCTTCTAAATTATTTAATGATATCATACTTTGAAACTGCAGGGAAGATAATACATTTTTATAAAAATACACACCCAGCAAGTTTTGGTCTTAAAAAGGGGAACTTCTAGAAGCAGAGGGAAGTCTGGTTGGTGCAGTGCCAACTCAAGCATTCATGGTTTCTTTGGGAAATAATCTCTTGAGGGACTGCTACCAGCACAACACAATTCTTAGAAAGTGTTACTCACCCTTTGGTATTCTGATTCAAGCATGGAAATCTTCTCCCTTAAGATCCCTTAGAGCACTTTGGTCAAACTTAGAACACCAACAGTTGATTTTATTAACTCTTCATGGGTAAAAAAACAAAGAACATCTAAATGTCTACATAATCTGGTTTAGATGATCTGCTTTGATCTCTGAAGTTCATATCAGAGGTGTAATTTTTGCCCCCTCTTAGATCTTGTCTAATAAGCTATAGACTGAATCATGGCATCACTCAAGGGCTCACGTCGGGATGTTCACTCTTCTCAGAGCATAAATCCCAAGGCAATGAAGCTGCTTCCCCAGCATCCCTATCAAAGGAGGGAAGTTTAAGTTTTCTGCCTAAAGCCATGCCTTCACAAGATGACTGACACATGGAACTGTCATTCTTAGCTTCACTACCTTCTATCTACAGTGGCCCTTCTACCACTAGCATGCACATACTCACCTCCATTAAGGTCTTAGTCTTACAAGCCTACATCAAGGTCAAGGATTTAGTCTTATTCAGGTTTAGTCATGAGAGGATAATGAGGATTTCAGTGCAAAATAGATGACAGGAGTTTAGAGAAGTCTCTAAAGAGGACAGGTACATATCCAGTTTGCTTTTGGTGATTCCTTCCTCTCTTGCCTTATGTTTCCTTGGAGAAGTGTCAAAAGTTCCTTCAAAATATAAAATGCTGAGGGGAAACTTCCTGTCTCTCTCCAACCACTTATGCAACCATTGGAGGTGGTGGAACTCACTGGAATTGATAAGGGTCTGATATTCAAAAGGACAAATTTCCCTAACACAGTGGATTGCTACCTTGGTTTTATATTGGAATCACCTGTGAGCTTTAAGAACTACCACTCACCACTCAATTCTGATATAATTGGCCTGGGTTGCATCTATTGGGATTTTAAGAGCTTCCTAAGTCATTCTAATATGAAACCAAGGCTGAGAGCTACCAACCTAGAGCAGGATTTCTCAAACTTTGCACTATGGACATTTTGAACTGGATAACTGTTCATTGTAGAAGGTTGTCCTATGTATTGTAGGATGTGTAGCAGCATCCCTGCCTTCTACTCAGTAGACGAATGTATCATCATCTCCCCTGAGTATTGGCAATCAAAAATATCTCCTAAGGGGTAAAATTACCTCCAGTTTAGAACCACTGCGCTACAGTGAAGAGGGCTATTTTTCAGTGTGGTTCGAACTCTTCAGTTTTGATTCTTGTGAGTTAAAATGCAGCCAATAAGCAACAAGTATGGGGCAGGAGCACTGTGGTGGCATCAAACGTCTAGATTTCAATCTAGGCTCTACAACTAGCCAGTTAGGTGAATTGCTCAATTTCTCTGTATCAGTTAGGAAATCAGGCTAATAAGAGAGCATATATTGTAGGATTGTTGTGGGAATTATATGAGCTTATACCTGGTAAGACCTTTAAAGAATGCCACTTGCCATATATAAATGCTCATTAAATGTTAGCCTCCATTATTATTGTCTATGATCCATATCCATCAAGAAAACAGATAGACCTGAGACGTGCTCTAGGTTCTGCCAGAGATTGAACAGCATAGGGCACGTCCTGGCAGGTGAATTAAAATCCAGGCCTTCTTTGTCTGATAGCCCAGATGGTGGGAGATTTTGGCCAATTGATTCCCTGGCCAATATAATATAGATTTGCCTCTAATTGGCTGTCAGTTTCTTGAGTCTAGAGAAGAAGCAATGGCTCTTGCACTCTGCTTACAACTTCCTCGAGTACACATGTAAGCATACGCAAACACCCACACATGTGTGCACAAACACAAAATGCTTCCAAAATATCATATTTCTTTTTATTACTATGGCTTATGAACACTGTTAACTGATTCATATGTTTATCCTAAATATTTTGAACACCTACTCACTGCTAAGGCGGTACATAGTGCTAATCTAATCTAATCTCATGGCACCTTTTTTCTGTGAAAATTGAAATTTAGGATTTAACAAAACAACTGAAGTCTACCTCAGCACAGTAGTTAAATATCTACTGAATAACATGTGGTAATTATTATTGATCACATGCATGTAACTATCCATTTTTCTCAAAGTCAAAGACTTTTCAGTTTTAATATCCAAGTTACATTCTAAACAGTGAATAGCTTCAGTATACAGTTATTTGGCTATAGTAAATTCCATCCCTTAAAAATCACAATTCTGTACAAAATTTCACTTGCATAGAAGGAATAAGTTCAAGACATCTACTGTACAACAGGGTGACATAATATATAGTTAATAATAACGTATATACTTGAAAATTGCCAAGAGAGATTTTAAGTGTTCTTGCCACAAAAAATACAAGCAAACACATATGTTAATTATCTCAATTTAGCCATTCCACAATGAATATGTACTTCAAAATATGTTGTACATCATACATATATACAACTTTTGTCAATAAAAATTAATTTGTAAAATCATAATTCTAAATTGATATTTAGATTAAGCATGTTATCCAAATTTTTTATTTTTTTCAAGTTTTGAAAACTTCATCCATTCAGTAGACATTTGTAACATTTATTTGTTTGGGCTAAGTTCATTTTTACTCTCTCTAATCTTATTCATCTGAAATAAATCTCAAGTCCTAAAAACAGGTAACTTCCTTTGGATCAAATCATTCTGAATGTTTCCCTTGTCACCCCCTTCAACCTGCTGTCAGATTTGTGAGGGACAGAATTCCAGTCTCATTCTCACTTAAATTCTCATAACAGATGTGAAAATGCTTTATAACTGTAATGAATTGAACATATGTCTTAGGTGACAATTCTCCATGAATCTCTCATGTTTCTCCATATCCAAGAATTGACAGGTATTTCATGATAGTGAAGACAAATAATGTTTCCCTCCCTAGAATATTTCAGGAAAATAAAGACCTTTCCTTCCCTTCTCTGGGGGGCGGGGGGTGTCTCTGTGTGTGTGCATGTGTGTGTGGTGTGTGTCTGTGTGTGTGTGTGTGTGTGTGTGTCCCCAGAAGGGAGGATGAACAGGTTTGCTAGAGGTGCCTTTATATGACTGAGAGTTTCTTGGGCTCACCATTCTCAGCTGTGACATAGATCCACTGTGTGTGCAGCATTCACCCGGGCCTGCCTCTGTCTCATTCCTACACAACTTGGGAAGGGCGGGGGGGGACCTGAACTTTTAGAATAAAAGCAAAATAAGGACATTCTTAGACAAAGAAAAACAAAGAATTTATCATCAAAAGACCCTCGTTATCCGAAATTCCTCAGGTATACTTCAGACCAAAAAAAAAAAAAAAAAAAATCCCAGATGAAACTTAAAAGTAGAAGAAAAATAATCAACAACGGTAACAATGAAAAATAAGTGGGTAGATCTAAACAAACATTGACTGCATAAATCAACAACCACAACAACAATCTCAACGAGTACAACAATAATTATCCACGGGCAGCAATAATACAGGGAAAATTAAAACGCTGAACAACAACGACACATAAATAGTAAGGGTGAAGATCAGAGTTAACAAATACTTGAAGATGCTTGTGTAATTCTGGAGGAAAAGAAAAATATTAGCTAACTCTAGACTTTCACAAATATGCATGTTAAAATAGCTAGAGTAATCACTAAAAGAATAGGATGGATCATATACTTTCCAACAAGTAGAGGGGGAAAACTAAGAAAAAAACAACAAGAAGCCTCACTCAACCAAGTAATGACAAAAAGGGAGAGGTAAACAAGAAACATAATGCATCATACACACATAAAGAAGATGGCCAGATGCAGCAGCTCAAGCCTGTAATCCCAGCACTTTGGGAGGCCAAGGTGGGCAGATTACTGAGGTCAGAGGTTCGGGACCAGCCTGGCCAACATGGTGAAACCTCGTCTCTACTAAAAGTACAAAAATTAGCCGGGCATGGTGGTGCACACCTGTAGTCCCAGCTACTTGGGAGGCTGAGCCAAGAGAATCACTTCAACCTGAGAGGTGGAGGTTGCAGTGAGCCAAGATTGTGTCACTGCACTCCAGCCGGGGCAAGAGAGCAAGACTCCATCTCAAAAACAAAAACAAAAAAAATGCATAAAGAAAACCTCAATTAAATCAGAACTTATTATCAAAAGCCCATTTTTAAACTAAAATCAAAGAAGATTTTCAGAGAGCATATTTATTCAGGGGAAGGATAAAAAATTACTCAGAAGAAAAATACTTAATTGTAAATATGCATAATCATACATGACTGAATTTATACACAAAAGCATGTGAGAATCTCAAGGTATTTCTACAAACTACTGAAACCAAAAAAGAAACATTTTTCTTTCATAATTTATGAATGTTTCCAGGGAAACTTATTTGCCTGAATCAATATGGATGACTGCTATAATTTTTTACCTTACCTTGAATGTACAGATTTTGACCCTATTCAAAGAGCTTGATATCCAGCCAGAGAAATGGTCCACAGATCATAAACTATACAAGTGATGTAATTCTGGGGAAAAAACAAATCTAACATAACCTTGAGATCAAGCAGACCTCTATGATTTTGTCTTATTTCAAATAATCCTTAAGGGTAACAGTGCATAATTTGACCTAAAGAATGTTTCTCAGCCTCCTCCAATTCCCAATCAGACACTTGAACAAGTATTTCAGAGACAGAGAGAATCTCTCCTCTGGCACTTCTTTTCAGAAGCTGGCCCTTCTGTTCCACTATGGGCAAGAAAGAAGCTGGAAGTTTAAAACTGTGATGATTTCTGTACACTCAAAGTTAAAAACAGAGGTTATCTTTTCCAAATTGGAAGGAGATTTACTCTTTCTTCTTAAAGAAGGAAACAAATTCTCTCCCAGACTCCAATGCTACTGTGCTGTTTGAAATTTGCAAATAACAATGTATGTGCCATACCTATGATTCTTAAACTTCTCTTTAAGAACTTTATGTAATGTCTATTCATCATGCAGCTTTCTGATCCCCACTTTCAGAATCTCTGATGAGGGGAGACCCCCTGTGTGATTCAATGCACATCATCCAAGGTGTCTATCGGTAGCCTTGCTTATCACCTGGAGCTTATTAGAAATGTAGAGTCTCGGCTCCATCCCAGACCTTCTGAATCAGCATCTGGATTTTACTAACATTCTCAGATGATTCAAATACATATTGAAAACTGAGAAAAAATAAATTAGGCATCCCTCTCTGAGTTCCTGTTGTAGTTTAAGTATGAATAAGAAAGAATTTCTATGGTCTTAACAGCTTTCAGAAGTTAATTTATTGGTAGAATAAACAGTTTAAACTAAAACTTTATACATTTTAAAACAGGATTAAAGCCATTTATTTTAACTATAAATGACATTGGAATAGTGCCCTGACTCCAGTGAAATGGTGAGTTAGGAGCTTATAATAGTAATAGGTTTGGTTGTTAGTAAGACTTGGAAAATAGAGGATTAAACAAGACGGAAGTTTATTTCTCTCTCTAATAAAAGCTATTCACATATGCATTGACCAGAGTTGGTATTTTGGCTTCACACTGCCATCAAGAACACTGGCTCTTATCTGTCTGCCTCATTAGAATGGTTACTGTATCTTTAAAGTCCAAGTTCTAGCCCCTAGGCAGAAGAAAAGGAGTAAAGACAAAGGGGTTGCCCCTCTTTGTAGAGTGTGTTTCTTGAAAACTCATACAACACTTTTGCTTATGTATCAGTGTTCCTTATATAGGCCTACAATCTATCCACAGGGAATGTTAGGAAATGTAAGCCTTTTGTAGCCGCACTGCCTGTACCCCCAACATATCAGCATTCTATTAACTAAAGAAAATGAGGCCGGGCACGGTTCCTCACACCCGTAATCCCAGCACTTTGGGAGGCCGAGGTGGGTGGATCATGAGGTCAGGAGATCGAGACCATCCTGGCTAACATGGTGAAACCCCATCTCTACTAAAAATACAAAACCAAAATTAGCCGGGCATGGTGGTGGGCACCTGTATTCCCAGCTCCCGAGGAGGCTGAGGTAGGAGAATAGTGTGAACCCGGGAGGCAGAGCTTGCAGTGAGCTGAGGTCACACCACTGCACTCCAGCCTGGACAACAGAGCTAGACTCTGTCTCAAAAAAAAGAGAAAGAAAGAAAGAAAATGAGAGAATGGATGTTGGTGAAGACAACTGGCAGCTTCTGACACAGGACCCACTTGAGAGTCCAAGAAGGCCTACAGATAGCCCCCAATTCAAAACATCTGGTGTGTAAACCTGTATTTACAAGTCACCTGGCTCTACCATTTGGGGAGAAATGTAATGTGAAGATGTAATAGAATAGAAGAAACTATGCAATAAAACAGAAAAAAGCAAGAACATGTGTGATGGACTTTTACTCTAATAAGGCCACTGAATGACTCAGCTCTTCAGGGCACATTTCATAACAGAAGCACTTTCTGGAAATCTGCAGAGCACAGCTTGCATGCTTAACAGTGGTCCTAACCCAGGGACCCACCTATTAGCTCATCTGTGCAAACTTTGTCCCTTTTGTGGCCTGATGTTTTGGTTTTTGGTGGTTTGTTTCCTTTGCATTTTTTAGCAACAGTGTTCAACATTCCCCAATTAGCAATCCAAGCATCATCTTTTTAAAATATTAATAGCTGCAGAGTGGTTACGGGCCATCAGTCATTCATGAGTGTGAATGGATTAATTACATTAATTTTCTAATGGCTGACAAAGATCAGCTGCTTTGTGGGAAAGAGACTGTAGTTTGGGGCCAGAGGAGGTCAGTAAATCATTTTAGAGGCCCAAACCTTTGTTCTGCCCTCTGTTAAAATGCTGCACAGGTGTAGCCTGAAGTCATTAGAGGCCGGGAGGAAAGGGGCCTAAGGGTATTGAAGAGGAGTCAGAAAGAAAGGTAAATTGATGGAAAATTAAAACTTTACTACTTAAAATTTTTTCTAAAATCATCAGAGTACCAGGAATTGGTAAGAAAAAAAATTCCATTTATCTTCGGCTCCTATTATTCCTTGCCATCAGGGAATACCACAGAGTATACTTAGATTGATGTTACAAGCATGTAGTTTGGCTACACTGTGGGTTCAATATCATTTGAAGGGTGGCTTGGGGATTAGCTAGCATGTAATATGTGTGTTTGATAGAAAATGCATAGCATTCCCAACAACCAAAGAGGAAATAAAAATTTGCTTCATAGTCTCTACATAAACTAGGGATTGCCTGTATCCAGCACATTTCTAAACTAGTATATTACTGTTGTTGTTCTTATCATTGTTGTTGAGGAACTCTTTTATAAACACCATTGTCTGTAAGAGAATATATGTCAAACAGAAAAAGCGGAACGCAGTTCTGGATGAATCACAACCCAGCAGCTCAACCTCCAGCCCTCTCCTTCAAGAACAGACATTGAGAATCACCCTTCTGGACAAAGAGAGACCAGTGTCTCAAAGTAATACTAGAGCTTCAGTTTCTTTAGTAAGAAACATAAGCACCCCCTCCCCTTCCCTCTGCAATAAGTGTGTAAGCATGCTGTATGATGGGGATCAAAGGTGTGTTTACTGGGGCTATCAATATCCAGTGTTTATTTAAGAATAAACTGCTAACACTATAGATTTGATCTAATTTTACATTTTCAAAGAATTTCACATGCATGAATCTTGTATAGCACAGCAACTCTATGAGAAAGACAGTAGAGGTATGATTGTGCTCATTTTATTCATAAGAAAATTTAAGTGGCTTTAAAAAGTTAATGTTGCCACAAAGTAATAGAGATAGAGCAAGGGTTCAGATCTTTTGATTTTTCAACTTTGGCCACACTTTATAATCACCAGGGAAACTTGGGAAGGAGAAATGCCAAGGATGTGGGGAAAATGGCAGGAGTGGCTCCCTGATTTTTAAATACCCAAAGTCCCTCCTCCCCCATCCAACTAAATCTAACAGAACAACTGGGCAAATAGCTGCAAACACCCACAGGCAACAGCTACAACAAAACTAGGAGTATATAAGAACCCCAAAATACACACAAAAAAGTGGATACAACCACCAGTAGCAAAAACCATGCATTGTCCACACCATGAGGGAGAAATGGCAAGAAAGCAAAGCAACTTCTAATGGCTCTGAGAACTGGAGAGCCCTCGAAGTGCTAACAAACACTTATTTAAAAAGTGTATTCCACACTGTTGGTGGGACTGCAAACTAGTTCAACCATTATGGAAGACAGCGTGGCGATTCCTCAAGGATGTAAAACTAGCAATACCATTTGACCCATCCATCCCATTACTGGGTATATACCCAAAGGATTATAAATCATTCTGCTATAAAGACACATGCACACATATGTTTATTGCAGCACTATTCACAATAGCAAAGACTTGGAACCAACCCAAATGTCCAACAATGATAGACTGGATTAAGAAAATGTGGCACATATACACCATGGAATACTATGCAGCCATAAAAAAGGATGAGTTCATGTCCTTTGTAGGGACATAGATGAAGCTGGAAACCATCATTCTCAGCAAACTATCGCAAGGGCAAAAAACCAAACACTGCAAGTTCTTATTCATAGGTAGGAATTGAACAATGAGAACACTTGGACACAGGAAGGGGAACATGGCACACCGGGGCCTGTCGTGGGATGGGGGGAGTGGGGAGGGATAGCATTAGGAGATATACCTAATGTAAACGACGAGTTAATGGGTGCCGCACACCACCATGGCACATGTATACACATGTAACAAACCTGCACGTTGTGCACATGTACCCTAGAACTTAAATAAAAAAATAATAAAAACTGTATTTCAATCTGGAAACTGCAGCAGAAGCAAGCGCAGCTTTCACTAGCCCCATATGACCGTGCGGGGCAGAGACCAGTATAAGATTAGATGTGGCATGGGCAAGCTGAGCCCTGTGAATTTTCAAAATGAATAAAGGGAAGCTCCCTCCCAAGACAAAATCCCACTCTGAGGAGAATGCCATTTGAACAGGACAGGTACAATAAAGCAAAGGAAAAGAAACTTCAGATGAAAGTGAAGAAAGGGTGCACCGGAGTTAGATCTCAGAATTCACTGAAGCCATGATGATTACTACCAGTAGTCACTGCATGGAAACAACAGAAAAGATAGTGCTGAAGCCCTGAATCTAGAAAAGCTATCCTGGACCACCCTTTCTGTCTAAAACATAGAGGAACTTATTTGTTTTAAGTGTGAGCAAAAGAAAAGGAATGTGATTAAATCTCATACAAAGGTATTTTTAATCAATAAGGAGCAGAATCTAATATTTCTAAAAAAGTGAAAGGATTTATAATAAAGTAATAGAAACTATTAAATAACAGCATGAAACAGAAGTAGAAACAGTAGAATGAGAAGTAGAAATGAGGTGAGTAGAAAACAGGAAGCATGAAAAGATAGGGTGACAAAATTTAAGAAAGAGCATATAAGAAAAAACCATTTTAGAAATGAAGTCTGAACTTGAAGTCACTCGAAAGCAAATGAACATAAAGAATAATGCCTTAAGAAAAATAGAAAGTGAAAGGAAGAAATGTTTTAACATCAAAAAGAAACACTGAAAAAGATCTAAACTATTCTTGAGAAAGATAAAGCTATCGAGGGTAAGCAAAAAGGATTGGACATTGTACTGAGATCCCAGAGAAAACCAAAGCAAAGGCAGAGAACAAATACTAATGTTATCAATCAAGAAAACTTCCATGAAGTTTAAAGATATAAAAATAAGAAGACTTGAAACTTCACATGGAAAAGGTATACCACATACGTGGGAAAATCATCACAGCACAGCCGTGGCATATTCTGATAAAATCATCAGACTTTAAATAAAAAGAAAAAATGTCTAGCACTCCTGCCTCCAAGTCACTTCTATGAAAATCAGGTTGTCATCAGACATTTCAGCATCATATCAAAAACAAAATGAGGCAACACACATAAGAAAATGTGAACTAGTGTATCATCCAGCCAAACATAACTCCAAGTAAAAAGGGCACAATTATTAATTTACCAAGTAAGCAAACCCCCGCAGCCACAACCCTCGCAGAAAAGAGAAAGCACTATTTCTCTAAAGAAAGTTTCAGATAACCTAATGTCTAGAAAAAAACTGGCATAATTTCTGACAGTGAATATTAACTATATATTTATCTATAGAACTAAGATAAAATGATGGCTGTAGTGGAAAAACTAAAGTTTATGATGGCTACACTTTGACAGTATAATCAAACAGGGAGAGAGAAACAGGAACAGACACGAAAAGAGAAGGAACTTACTTACTGCCTTCTGCAATAAAGTTTTCTGCATAAATTGCCTTCTGGGAATAAAGGACATTTCAAATACAGGCATACCTTGGAGATATTGCAGGTTTGGTTCCAGACCGTTGCAATAAAGTATATATCTACATAAAATGAGACACATGGATTTTTTTTGTCTCTCAGTGCATATAAAAGTTACATTTACACTATGTTGTAATCTGTTAAGTGGGCAATAGCACTATGAATAAAAAAGCAATGTATATAATTTAAAAAATTTATTGCTAAAAAATAATAACAATCATCTGAGCCAGTTGTAATTTTTTTTTTTTTTTTTTTTTTTTTTTTTGGTGATAAGTCGATGGCTGCTGATGTCGATGGCTGCTGACTGATTAGGGTGGTGGTTGCTGAAGGATGGGGTGACTGTGGAAATTTCTTAAAATAAAACAGTGAAGTTTGCCACATCAATTGACTCTTCCTTTCATGAAAGATTTCTCTGTCATATGCCATGCTATTTGATAACATGTTACCCACAGTAGAACGCCTTTCAAAATTGGTGTCAACCCTCTCAAACCCTGCCACTGTTTTATCTACTAAGTTGACATAACGTTCTAAATCCTTTGTTTTCATTTCAACAGTGTTCACAGCATCTTCACCAGGAAAAGATTCCATCCCAAGAAACTACTTTGCTCATCCATAAGAAACAACTTCTCGTCCCTTCAAAACTGATCATGAGATTGCAGCCATTTAGTCACAGCTTTTGGCTCCATATCTAATCCTAGTTCTTTTGCTATTTCCACCACATCTGCAGTGACTTGCTCCACTGAAGTCTTGAATCCCTCCAAGTCATCCATGAGGACTGAAGTCAATGTTTTCCAAACTCCTGTTAATGTCATATGTTCTTAATGGCATCTACAATGCTGAATCCTTTCCAGAAGCTTTTCAACCTACTTTGCCCAGATCCATCAGAGAAATGATTATCTATGGGAAGTATAGCCTTATGAAGTGTATTTCTTAAATAATAAGACTTGAAAGTTGAGTTGACTCCTTGATCCATGGGCTGCGAATGGATGTTGTGTTAGCAGGCAGGAAAACAACATTAATCTCTTTATACCCCTCCATCAGAGCTCTTGGTGAACAGGTGCATTGTCAATGAGCAGTAATATTTTGAAAGGAAACTGTTTTGTTTTTTTTTTTTCTGAGCAGTAGTTCTTAATAGTGGGTTTAAAATACTGCTGCAAACCATGATGTAAACAGATGGTGCTGTCATCCAGGCTTTGTTTTTCCATTTATAGAGCACAGCTAGGGTAGATTTAGCATAATTCTTAAGGGCCCGAAGAATTTCATAATGGTAAATGCCACCAACTGCATTAGCCCCTAACAAGAGTCAGCCTGTACTTTGAGGTTTGAAGTCACTGACTTCCCTCCAGCTTTGAAAGTCTTCGATGGCTTCTTCTTCCAACAGACGGCTATTTAATCTATTAATACATTGAAAATCTACTCTGCAGTGTAGCCATCTTCATCAGCGATCTTTGCTGGATCTTCTGGATAACTTGCTACATGCAGCTTCTATGTCGGCACTTGCTGTTTCACCTCTCACTTTTTTTTTTATCTTATGGAGATGGCTTCTTTCCTTAAGTCTCATGAGCCAACCTCTGCTAGCTTTAATTTTTCTTCTGCAGCTTCCTCACCTTTCTCAATCTTGATAGAATTGAAGAGAGTTAGGACCTTGCTTTTGATTAGGCTTTTGCTTAAGTGAATGTTGTGTCTGGTTTGCTCTTCTATCCAGACCACTCAAACTTTCTCCATGTCAGCAAAAAGGCTGTTTTGCTTTCTCAGCATTTACGTGCAGCACTTTAAACACTTCCTTTGCCTTCACAACTTGGCTAATTGTTTAGCACAAGAGGCCTAGCTTTGGGCCTAACTCAGCTTTTTGGACATAACTTTCTCACAAAGCTTAATCATTTTTAGCTTTTGATTTAAAGTAAGAGACATATGACTCTTCCTGTCACGTGAACACTTCGAGACCACTGTAGGGTTATTAATTGGCCTAATGCCAATGTTGTTTTGTCTCAAGGAATAGGAAGGCCCAAGGAAAGGGAGAGAAATAAAGGAATGGCTGGTTGGTGGAGCAGTCAGAACACACACCTTTATCAATTAAGTTCACCTTCTATATGAGCAAGGCTTGTGGCATCCAAAAACAAATACAATAGTAACATCAATGATCACTGGCCACAGGCCACCAAAATACATATAATAATAAGTTTGAAATATTGCAAAAATTTTTAAAAATGTGACACAGAGACACAAAGTGAGCACATGCTGTTCGAAAAATGGTGCTAATAAACTTGTTCTGTGCATTGTTGCCACAAACCTTCAATCTGTAAAAAAAAAAAAAACACAACATCTGGGAAGCACAATAAAGTGAAATGCAATAAAAGGAGGTGTGCCTGTAGATGCTGGGAGAGGGGGAGAAGAACAGAAAAGTAGTTACTGCTAGTAAATTTCAAAAATTCTGGCAGGAGGGAACAAATAAAAAATAGCCAGAGAGAGGAGGAAAGAGAAAGAGAGAGAACACAAATACATAAAATAGAATACACAGTGAAAGGGTATGCATATATAATCATTATGAAAACCAATACTACAGAACCAGAGGTCAAACATACAGATCATATCAGTAAATATAAAACGAGATTAATTTAGAAAAGGAAAAACATTCAGATTGGCAAACAAAGCAATCATGCTTTTGGTGATAGTGTTTGCATTGTTACTTTTAGGCAGTTGTGTGTGTGGTAAGGGATATCCTGATTCCTATGGTTGCATCATATATTACTTCAAAATGCACGGTTTTAAAATATGATGACATTGATAAAGGGCTTATATCCGATACAAACAACTCAAAAATCAATAAGAAGCAAAAACCTCAATTTTAATAAATGTGTGCTAGATTATAACAGACACTACACCACAAAAGATATACAAATGACAAATAAGCACATGAAGATATGTTCACCTTTAGATATTAGGGAAATGCATATTAAAGCCAACATGAGCTATGACGACACATCAAATGGAATGGCTAAAATTTAAAAACAACTCAACATACGAGTGTTGGTGATGCTGTGGATTACCTAGAGTTTTGTTTTGTTTTGTTTTGAGACAGAGTCTCGCTCTGTCGCCCAGGCTGGAGTGCAGTGGCACGATCTCGGCTCACTGCAAGCTCCGCCTCCCGGGTTCACACCATTCTCCTGCCTCAGCCTCCCCAGTAGCTGGGACTACAGGTGGCTAATTTTTTGTATTTTTTAGTAGAGACGGGGTTTCACCATGTTGGCCAGGATGGTCTCGATCTCCTGACCTCATGATCCACCCACCTCAGCCTCCCAAAGTGCTGGGATTACAGGACTGACCCACTGCGCCCGGCCTGGATTACCTAGAATTCTTAAACATTCCCTGTAGCAATATAAAATATTGATAAGCAGTTTTGAAAACAGTATGGTAGCTTATAAAATGTTAAGCACACACATACCATATAATCCAGCCATTTCAGCCCTATTTACCCAAGAAAAATGAAGACAGATGTTCAAATACCTGCACATGAATACACATACCAACCTTATTTGTTAAAAACAAACAAACAAAAATTAGAGGCAATCTGAATGCTCATCAAGATGAGCACGTAAATGTTGAGAAAGCAAAACAGCCTTTTTGCTGCTATGGAGAAAGTTTGAGTGGTCTGGATAGAAGAGCAAACCAGACACAACATTCACTTAAGCAAAAGCCTAATCAAAAGCAAGGTCCTAACTCTCTTCAATTCTATCAAGATTGAGAAAGGTTAGGAAGCTGCAGAAGAAAAATTAAAGCTAGCAGAGGTTGGCTCATGAGACTTAAGGAAAGAAGCCATCTCCATAAGACAAAAATGAGAGGTGAAACAGCAAGTGCCGACATAGAAGCTGCATGTAGTTACCAGAAGATCCAGCAAAGATCGCTGATGAAGATGGCTACACTACAGAGTAGATTTTCAATGTATTAATAGATTAAATAGCAAACAAATTACAGTATAGCCACACAATGGAATACTATTCAATAATAATAAGAAATGAACTATTGATAACTCTATAACATGGATGAATCTCAAAATAATAATGCTAAATGAAATAAGCCAGGCCAAAAAGAGTACATAATGTATGATTCAATTAATATAAAATTCTATAAAATGCAACTAATGTATAATAACAGCCAGTCAATGGTTGCCTGGAGACAAAGACGGGTGAGAACCAGGGAGGGGCAGCAAGTAAGGATTACACAGAATAGAAAGGAGCAGAAGGAAACTCTTGGACTGATTTGTTGTTTCATTATCTTGATTGCCCTGAGGGGCTCACAGTGTATGTACAAGTCAAAACTTGTTGAATTATGTGCTTTAAATTCCACAGTTTTTTATGTCAATTATATCTCACTAAAGCTATATAATTAAAAATTAAGAGAAAGGGCTATACCTAAAAGCAACAAAGCATGGGTAATTTAATACCAACAAAATGACATTAATTTTGCTCTTGAAAAAAATACTTGGGCAGCTCTTAGTGGAAATAGCTTATTTCTGTTCCAATCCATGTCACCTGAAGAAACGGAATCATCTAAAATTTTCCTTACTCACAACTCTGGTGGTTGATCCTATCAGCTGAGATCATAGGTGGGACTGTTGGCCAGAATGTCTGCAGCTGACCTCTCTGGAACCTGGACTTCCTTAAAACATGTGGCTATTTCCAAGAGTGAGCATTTGAGAGAAAGTCCAAAAGAAGCTGAATCGCCTCCTGCCTACCATGTAGACATCATACAATGTTGTTTTTATCTCTTTTTATTCACTGAGGCAGACAGAAAGGCGTATCCAATTTCAAGGGGAAGAAAACTGACTCCATATCTGGAAGCAGAAGCAACAAGATTCTGGATGCACACACAGGATTGGAAACACTTTTGTGACAATTTTTAGAAAATTTGATGTGCCATATGGGACAAATAAGTGAGTCCTTATACTAATGTAATTAGGAACTGAAATTTTTGGCATGAAAGAAAGAAGATTCACATGTAAGAGTAATAAAATTAAAGAAAAACACCCTATTCCTGAGTTCTAAAATGTTTCTATTTTCCACAAAACTACAAAAATCCCCTAACACAGGAGAAAATCTAGGTGACCCTGGGTTTGGCAATGACATTTCAGATACAATACCAAGAGCAAGAACTATGAAAGAAATAATAAGCTGGACTTCATTAAAATTAAAAACTTCTGTTCAGCAAAAGACACCATCAAAGAATGAAAACATAAGCCACAGGTTGGGAGAAAATATTTGTAAAAAGCATACAAAGATATATTTAATAAAGGACTATTATTCAAAATATATAAAGAACTCTTAAACCTCAACAGTAAGAAAACAAACAACTTGATTAAAAAATGTGCCAAAGGCCTTAGCAGACACCTCATCAAAGAAGATATACAGAAAACAAAGCAGCATATGAAAAGATGCCCCATGTCATAGGTCATCTGGGAAATACAGATTAAAACAACAACGATATGCCAATACACAACTACTAGAATGGTCAACATCCAGAAACAGCAACACCACATGCCAGCAAGAATGTGGAACAACAGAAACTCATTCATTGCTGGTAGGAATGCAAAACGGTACAGCCACTTTGGAAGACAGCTTAGCAGTTTCTTAAAAAACTAAATAGATTCTTACCATAGAATCTAGCAATCAAGCTCCTTGGTACTTAACAAAAGGAGTGGAAAACATGTCCACACAAAAACCTGCACACAAGTGTTTATAGCAGTTTGATTTATAATTGTCAAATCTCGGAAGCAACCAAGATGTCTTCAGTAGGTGAATAAACTGTAATATATCCAGACAGTAAAATATTACGCAACACTAAAATGAAAAGATCAAGCCATGAAAAGATATACAGGAAACTTAAATGCGTATTACTAAGTGAAAAAAAGCCAATCTGAAAAGACTACATACTATAGGATTCCAACTACAGGACATTCTGGAAAAGTCAAAACTAAAGAGCCAATTAAAAGACTAGTGGTTGCCAGGGTTTGAGTGGGAAGATGGACACATAGGCAGAACACAGAGGATTTTTAGGGCAATGAAACTACTCTGTATAATACCATAATGGTGGATAATGTCATCATACATTCGTCCAAACCTGTAGACTATATGCCAAAAGTGAACCCTAATGTAAACTATGGACTTTGGGTGATAATGATGTGTCAAGGTAGGTTCATAGATTGTAACAAATGCACTACTCTGGTGGAGAACGTTGGTAACAAGAGAGGCTGTGCATGTGTTGGGGAGGGAGGTACATGGGAAATCTCTGTATCTTCCGCTCAGTATTACTGTGAACTTCTCTAAAATGAGCAATCTAGTAACAATGAGCATGTCAAGCAATCAGATCTGTGTCTCTAATTACATCTCCTCATAAAAGGAACTAGGGCTTCTTAGAGAAATGGCTGTTTCTAGGAATGTTTAAGACGAGCTTTCATACCAGAAAGCAAGAAAGCAGTGACTATTAGGATTGTGTCCAAAGGGCTCAGAATCCAAAATGAAGAGGATACCCTGGCCATTGTTGAGACAATTTAAGCACAAATAAGAAAAATGTTTGCAAGTATTAAAATATATCAAATATTTAAGAATTCATGCATTCATAATATCAAATTTTAAACCTCATTGGAAGAAACTGGTATACGGTCTCATTTGAAAACTAGCAAATAAGAGAAAAGAATCAAGGAGTTTTCCTTTCTTTACTGTATAAATTATATCATCTCAGGGTAATTAGATAGTTGATGATGGAAAACTTCATTATAGAATGAACTATTCCAGCTAGTAAGTAAAAGGAATAATTGAATTAAAATAGCACCATTTTGTAAACTAATTCAAAAATGGGTCTGGGCGTTGATCATCAGAGGCTGTTAATATCTCAAAAAGAGAAACAACCAGAAATATTTTGCCTAATGATGGGTATGCCCAATAACATTTATGAAACAGTCCTTCCAAAGTGATCCAATTTAAATTCTACCAAGATTTTAGCTCTAACTATCAATTTACAGGAAATAAAGAAAACAGAGGAACACATGAAATGATGTAACAGAAATTCAATTATTCCTAACCCTTTGGAAAACTGCATACAAATGACCCACTCTCTTTTTTGCAAGAAAAAAGAAAAAGAGATGGAGATGTAGGCTATAGACTTTAAAAGATGTGAGAAACACATTAACCG
The DNA here is from genome assembly GCF_006542625.1 of Nomascus leucogenys. Classification (NCBI taxonomy): domain Eukaryota; kingdom Metazoa; phylum Chordata; class Mammalia; order Primates; family Hylobatidae; genus Nomascus; species Nomascus leucogenys. The sequence goes on from NC_044399.1 coordinate 52,714,776, forward strand.
ATCTCAATAAATATACCTTCTTTGAATTCTGATTTAAGCCAACAAACTATAAATATATGGGACAATCTGGGAAGTGCGAACATTGACAGGATATTTGATTATACAAAAGAAGTAAGTTAAACTTTTGGTGTCCTAATGGTATTACAAGTTTTCAATGAATTATCCTCTTTTAACTACACAAACATCCACACTAAGATATTTTTCAGATGAAGTCATAGCTAGGACTTCTATCCAAATAGCCCAAAGGAAGGGGTAGTGAAAGTGGGGTTAGCTATATATAAAACAAGTCTAACAATGAATCGGTCATTGTTGATGCTGAGCAATGGCTACATCATCCTATAGATTCATTAGTTTGTTTTTTTCACTTCCATATATATGTTAAAGATATTCCAAAATAAAAAGTCTAAAACCAGTACTTAAGTAAATAATTATATCCTCATCCCACTGCCAGATATTCTGATGTAATTGTTCTGTTAATATCCAGCTTTTGTTCTTTTTTAAGATTGCTAAGGAATTCTAATGAGTAGCAGTAATTGAGAATAATCTCATTGAGCCATACACATAGACAGATATACTCATACCTCATCATAGCATGGGAAGAAATCATATAGCCTGTTATCTAGGTGACTGATTTCAGAAGCCACAAATCATAACAGAAATGAGTAGAGCTTGCATGTTTATGAGTACAGTACATACACAAATATAAATATGGTAAATATTCCTGCTTAATGGGAAGACTTGCCAGGTGCAATGAACTGTTGTCTGTGGGGTTTCACTTTTGTGCTTGGCTGAGCTGGTTGGGGTAGAATGAATTACAGGGGAAATAAGGCTCAGTCATTCAATGACAAGGTGACTGAGGCATTTTCCTGGAGAAAGCATGCAGCAAGCCTGTATCTGGGCCATTTTGGTTATAAATAATTCAACTAAAGAAATCTTCCTCACCTTTCATGGTAACGGTAATTGGCAATATCACATGTGATATTTTAAAGTCCATCTTGATTAAATGCCCGTATATATGAAATTGAGTAACATTTGAGATTTGAAACCACATCATATATCATACTCATGGAAAAAATAAACACATCCTGTTTTTCTTACTGTGTAATTGTAATACATATTAATACTGCTCTCCCTACTAACTGAAACAAATAAAACCCTGAACCTCAACAAACTGCCTTTTATTAACACCATTATTCAAAATCACTCCAGCAGGTTATAGCACAAGAGCAATTTTTCCAAAAAAAGGCCTAAAATATAATACAGAGAAGACAGTCCTCAAAATACAGACTACCATTATACATCAGAGTCCTCAGTAAACTAGCTATAAGTTTTTTCCCCCTAAGAAATTATTTCTCTAAATTGTTCTGCTTACAGTGTATCTCAGGGAAATAAAATCTTTAAAGAATTTATCAACTATTGCTGATGCATGTTTCAGAGATTGGTTGAGTACTTACTTTTTCTTTAAAGAGAAAATTCAGGAAGGCACAATTTTAATCAAAATCTCACCAGGCGGCACATATCCGGTCAGCATCCAAATGATGGAGTCAGGACATTAATAAAGCTTGGGAACAGTTTCTTTTTAGGAGCTGGAGGTGGTCATTTCATCTCAAAAGGCAGAGGGTATTCTGGTCTGACATCCAGCTCAACTAGTGCTCATCATTCTCAACCTCAGTGCCCCTAGTTAATAAAAGTATTGATGTGTCACTGCCTAATCTACAATATTCAAAGCTTCACTTGAAGACTTGAATAGGCTCTTAATTTTTCTCCAAGAACTTCTACAGAGCCCTTTCTTGAAAGCTATGTTTTCATATCGAAAGTGAAAACGTGCTGTCAGCAATTTTGTTTTTGAGGGTTCTATACATGAGAATGCACGTTAAGTAGTACCAAGGGTGCAGACCTTGTATGTGATAGGCTACATGACTGCCTGTAGACATTTTATTCTATTGAACCCCAGCATCTGCATTTGCAAAATAGGAGTCAGATTATCTCTCTTCTAGGAACAGCTAAACATTAAGAAGAGATGTTGTGCAGTGTTCCATTTGTAACAAGTGCTCAATGTTTATTCTCCCAATTCACCCACCCCAATTAGAAGAACTGTGCCTAGAACAAATAAATACAATCCTTGTTATTAAATGACTTGCTAATCTATCTAGCATTCCTTAAAGTGTATTTCAGCAACTTTATTTTCTTGGATTACAATTCGATGTCCACAGAGCCACTGAGGAGGGTAAAAGTAGCGTCTATGGCCAAGTTAGCTGAAAAATACCTGTTTTTATGAATGCTTAGAGTTTTTTAACTGCTAATTTAAATCGTGATTCTTTGGTGGGGTGTAGGGACAGTGCAAAGCATGCTACCTTTCCCAACATTCTATGCAACAGAAACTGGTATGGTTTGGATCTGTGTCCCCACCAAATCTCATGTCAAATTGTAATTCCCTACTGTTGGAGGCGGGGCCTGGTGGGAGGTGATTGGATCATGGGGGTAGAGTTCTCATGAATGGTTTAGCACCACTCCCTTCTTGGTACTATACAGTGCTAAAGTTCTCATGAGATCTGGTTGTTTAAAAATGTGTTAGTACTTCCACCACCCCCAGTCCTGCACCTGCCATGCCATGTAAGATGCCTGATCCTGCTTTGCCTTCTGTCATGAGTAAAACTCCCTGAGGCTTCCCCAGAAGCAGATGCTGCCATGCTTCCTGTACACCTTATGGAACCATGAGCCAATTAAACCTCTTTTCTTTATAAATTAACCAGTCTTAGGTATTTCTTTATAGCAGTGTAAGAATGAACTAATACAGAAACCTTCTTGTCAGAAACTCCTATTAATAACCCAAGGAACTAATAATGTTTTTTGGAAAACAATGTGGCAAGACCAAATGGGTCTTGGGAACTGTGGGCAATTATTGTTGTCTCAAAGGATAAGAATGCTTTTCTGGTATTGTTTCTATGCACGGGATTACTCATAAGCACCACGGGAATGAAAGACCTTCAGCAACTCACTACAGAGCTACTGGGTAATTTTACTTTATTTAGCCTTTGGATGACAAAAAGCAAGTTGTTCACTCTTGTGAACAATACAGTGAATAATTACAGTACCTGCTATTGACAAATAAGCATGATTTCTAAAGGTACAGTGGTCACATTAGTCAGAAATGTAATTATCTAGACAAAAGGGATTTGATGTTTTTATACTTTTAATAGTTTAAAAGCAGGTTTGGGAGAGCTCAAGGTCATGGAAATTCTAATTGTGTATGTGCTGGTTCAGATACATATAAGTAACCATTCTGAAAAGGCAATTTGGTTTAACAAATATCTGCTGCATACTTGCTATATAAAAGGTACTAGTTAGTAAACCAATAATAGTAATAGAAGATATGCATTACTTTGGACGAAAAATTACAATGAATCTATATTGTGAACTTACGTATGGTACAAAAGGTTATGCTGGCTTTTCAGGTAATCATTCACTTTGAGCTTCTGCCACCTCTAGGATTTCGACATGCTGCAACATTTTAGTTTCAACTCTGCTTAGCAATGCCATTGCAAAAACCATTTCAACTAGCGCTCAGATAGAATGGAGTATGAGTCTGTTGCCAAATCAACTCACTCAGTATGTGCTCTCACAGTTCAGTTCTAGAGCAGCTGTGGTCTACTCTGGAGGAAGGGTAAATGAGATCACTTGGATTGAAGTAGCTTCCAATCCACATATTTAAATGAGAAACATACAAATTAACCATGCCCAGATGATCCCAAGTATGTTCAGGATTCAGGAGGTTGAAGCCAGCTCACCTTGGTAGGTAATTACCGTCTTTCTGGTAGGCAGAATCGTAAGGTAGTTCTCAAGATTCCCACCCCCAGTGCACATGCTCTATATAATCTTCTCTCCTTGAATATGAGTAGGTCTGTGAATATGAGGGATCTTACTCCCATGATTAGGTTAAATTAGCTGACAAAGCTGAAGGGATTTTGCAGATTTAAGTAAAGTGCCAAGTAAATCGACATTGAGTTAATCAAAAGTGTGATTATCCTAGGTAAACCTGACCTAACCAGGTGATCCCATAAAAGGGACTGGACCCTTCATGAAGAAAGAGCTTTGAACCCAAAGAGATTCTCCTGACAGCCCTAGGAAAGCAAATAGTCATGTTATGGAGAGGACCAGATGGCAGGTAAATTCTTTTCACAACCATTTTTGGCAGCATCCTTCCTGTCCATGGGTTTAATGCATTCTCATAAACACACATGATGTATCTATCAGGGCCCAGGCAAGAGACAGAAACCACATCAGTTATTTGAACAAGGAAAATTTAATACAAAGATGCCTTAACTAGATAAGTAGTTAATAACGAGAAAAATGAAAGAATAAAAAGAGATCTCTAAGGTATAATGAGAGTAGTACCTGCAAGAGGCAGCTATCACTCCAACAGCCAGGGAACAAAACGAAGAGATTAGAAGTATTAAAACCTATAAGGGATCTTGTGAAGCTGAAACTCAGCCATTTGAGGGAGGACTGCTGGCCTGTTGGTGTCTCTGAGCTTGGAGGAGGGCGCCATGGAACTTGGACCCAGATTTCTAAGAAGACAAAGAAGTTTATTCTTCAGGTGCTGGAAACTTCAATCTGGGTTCAGCTGCTGCTATAGGCAGGTGCTGCTGTAGCTGGGACAAAAAAAAGTAAGGCTGAAGCGACACCCCCAAGAACAGCAAGCAGACAGGAAGTTCACAGGAAGCAAAGATGAAGGAGAAAATCTCTTTTCTCCTACAGCTCAAAGTCTCCCTCTGGTATCTCCTGTTGGCAGAGCCTAACATGGACCCAGCTGGAAGCAGACATGGTTTCAGAGTTGTTCTCCAGCAACTTGAGGTTAATTTACAAGGGTCAATGTGTAGCCAAGAAAAAATAACTTAGTAGCTGACACACATGGTTTATATTATTTTTTCTATCCCTCATTCTGTCTCCCAGAATGTCTTCTAAACTTTCTGATACCTGAAAATCCACAATAAAATTTCTCCCAAATGATATGAAGCTCACACAGAGTCCGTGAAGCTGCTATAGAACACACACTGCCATAACTAAAGCCGCTGTCACCTTGATCTGCCACCACTAAATTCACAAAGAATCCAAGGGCTGAAAGCCCCAGCCACTATCCCTGAGCCCTCCAGACCCAGAAACCACACTGTGGATTCAGCTGAAATGAAGGAACAGACACCTACTTCTGTGTTACACTTGGTTGCAGAGTTGGCCTTGTGCTCCCACTGTCTGAGAGAGAACATGGAAACACTAACCCATTTTTGCTTGCAGCTTTCTATCACTAGGACCAGAATTCATTGTACTTGTCAGAGAATTATCAAGAAACAGATGCTATTGTGAGACTTTATCCTTGGTTAATACTTGTGCACTCTGGCTTTCTTTCCCCTTATGGTGAATTATCTAATTGTTTAAAGCAAACCATGCCAAGATCCTACTAGTTATGAGCATCCTTAGATTTAGCCTGGATTCAAAACCTCTGCTACCTGGGATAATGTACTATACAATGTGTAAAGAGCATTTTATAAAGCAAAATAGTTTCATAATTATGAGCAGACTCTAGAGCCTGACTGCTTGCGTCTAAATCTTGGCTCCATTTGTAACCTTAAGCAAGTTAGTCATTGTCTCAGCCTGTTTAGGATACTATAACAAAATCTTATAAACTGCATGGCGTATAAACAACAGAAACTTATTTCTCACAATTCTGCAGACTGGGAAGTTCAAGATCAAGGTACAAGCAAATTCAGAGTCTGGTAAGGGGCCCCTTCCTTGTTCATAGATAGTGCCCTCTTGCTGTTTCCTCACATGCTGGAAGGGGGTGAGAGGTCTCTGTTGGTTCTCTTTATAAAGGCATTAATCCCATTCATGAAGGCTTTGCCTCATGACCCTAATCACCTCCCAAATCCCCTATGGCCTAATACTACTGTCTTGGGCTTTAGGATTTCAACATAAGAATATGCAAGGGAGGGACGCAAACATTCAGACTATAGCAATTATTCTTTCTAGGTTTTGGGTTCCTCAACTCTATAATGAAGGTGATAACAGTAGTACCTGCTACATAAGATTTTAGTGAGGATAAAATACGTCAATGCAGGCAGAGCACTTGGAGGAGCGGCTGCCACAATAAGTGCTTCATAAATGGAAACTATTATTTTGCATTCCTGTCATTTTGAAAATGTAACCAGATATCATGTTTTCATACCAGGATAATTCTCACTTCAGCACCAAGATCTCTATTTCATCCACCTGAAATCTAAATTTTGGAGTTCCTCAGAGCTCTGTGATGGATTTTCATTTTTTCCCCTGGTCATTTTCTTTTCTAAATGATCTTATGCTTTACTCTGACTATACATCATTTATGTATCATCAACTCCAAAATTTATTTCTCACACACAGATCATTGTTCTCATCTTTAAACATACACATGTCCCATTACCTACCTGAAATATCCACTTTGATGGCTTATAGGTATCTCAAGCATAGCCTGCCCACAGTTGAATATTTAGTAGCCCATCCCTCCTCGAATCTTTTTCTCCTAAGTTTTTTCCTTTCCAGTAAATTGTGTTGTAGTCCATCCAAGTGTTCACTCTAGCAATCTAGGAGTCATTCAGGATTTATTTCTCTCCATTAACATCCCGCACTCAATTGATTAATATTTTCTGCCACTTTTTTCCCCAAACTATAACTCAATCCAATCATTTCTCTTCCCATACCATCATCATTTCTTACATAGACTATTGCTTCTATTCTTTCTGCCACCACAATTATTCTCCACAAATCAGCCAGAAAGATCATTTTAATGTGTGGATCAGATCATGAGCTCCTTCTTCTTAAACCCTGTGATGGCTTCCCATTGCACTGAAAATAAAATTTCTGCTTCTGATATGTGGCTCCCAGTGGATTCCTGTGATGTGACTCCTTCTTTACTCTGCAATCTTTTAAGTCTTCCCGGACATCTTTCAGTTCCTTTTACCTGCCAGGCCTCTCCTGCCTGTGGCTCTTCATGCATGCAGTTCCCTCTCCATGGGATGCTTTTTCTACTTCTTGTAGCTGGCTCAATCTCATCCTGAGGTCTTAGCATAAGAGTCAACTGCTTGGAAAAATCTTTTCTGATCACTGTGTCTAAAGTGGGTTCCCTCACCTACCATGCCATTCCTGCTCTATTATTCTCTACCATGGCACTTAATTCACTTTAAAGCATGTGTAACAACCAGTACAGCTTGATACTTTTATATGCCATTGTCTGTATTCCCACACAAGACAGTTCTATATCCTTTTGTCCCCTACTAACCTATGTTCTGCTACTAGCACAGCGCCAATCTCACAATACATATTGAAAAAAAATTTGTTGAATGAATAAACATACCATGGCCCTTCTCCATGAATGTTTTGGTGAAAACAACAGAATACCCAGAGAGAAAGTGGATACAGTCAAATTCCTCCTGTGTTGGTTAATATTGAGTGTCAACTTGATTGGATTGAAGGATGCAAAGTATTGTTCCTGGGTGTCTGTGAGGGTGTTGCCAAAGTAGATTAACATTTGAGTCAGTGGACTAGGAGAGGCAAACCCACCCTGAATCTGAGTGGGCACCATCTAATCAGCTGCCAGCACAGCTAGGATGAAAGCAGGCAGAGGAAGGACAAGACTGGCTAAGTCTTCTGGCCTCCATTTTTCTCCTGTGCTGGATGCTTTCTGCCCTCAAACATCAAACTCCAAATTCTTCAGCTTTTGGACTCTTGGACTTACACCAGTGATTTGCCAAGGGCTCTTGGGCCTCCAGCCACAGACTGAAGGCTGCACTATCAGCTTCCCTACTTTTGAGGTTTTGGGACTTGGACTGGCTTCCTGGCCCCTCAACTTGCAGGCAGCCTGTTGTGGGACTTCACCTTGTGATCATGTGAGTCAGTTCTCCTAATAAACTCCCCTTCATATATTCACCTGTCCTATTGGTTCTGTCCCTTTAGAGAATTCTGGCTAATGCACTTTTTAATTAAATGGTACAGCAACATGTTTAGAATATTAGTGTCAAAAAGTTTAAAATTCATATTTCCCTATCTTCAATTCCAAATACATCCAGATTACTGATAAGCTTAACCCTGAGTCTTAATATCTGATGTAATTTCCTATCACCATACCCAGTAGCTGTTGCATCTTGAGACCTTCTCTTTTTGGGACTAGTCATGCCTGCTGGTTCAAATTACACCAGATAAATTTCTAATACTTAGAGCAAACGCACAAAATTATATTTCTGGATTAATCAATAGTCACATCTTCTGGTATTATTGTGAAGAACGATTCGAGATCCTAAAATGATTGTTCCCAATATTCTATGCCAAATACATTTCTCTTTTATCCCATATACAGACTATGACTCATGCTACCATGTTTAACCTTCATCTTCCTCCATTACTGAGGTAGGTCTATCGGTAAATGTCTTGAAAAAGATAGGCAGTACAATATTTAAGAATGTAAAGTTTTAAGTCTATATGTACCATACTTATTTATACCCAGGTCAAGGATAAAGTGGGATATACACAAAGATTGTTTTGTGGTGAGATATTTGTTTAAAATGCCTCTGATTAAAATGCCTGCCTAGAAGCATCTCCCCCAGTAATATTCCACGAAGCCTCTCCTCTTCAGTACAACCATGCATGCCTCAGATACTTCTATTGAAAATAAAGGTTCACTGTGGTCTACACTGCCCTCTAGCGGCCATTCTCTATCTTCCTCCTTCCTACCTAAGCCAAATGTTTAGGAAAAAGTTGTGTCCATTTTCATACATTCTACTCTGTCATCAAAATGCTGCCCTTCCGAACCAGCACAAGTCCAATGACTAACTGATGTGGAATATAAAGACCTGGACCCTCATCCCAACTTGAGGCAACTCTAAAGGCTCATCTAAGTATCATGGTTCCCAGTAGGTCAGCTGAGGCCCTCATAGAGCCTGCATCACAACCCAACTTCCACCTTAGCCCAGTTGTTTATTCTTCTTCCTCCTACTGGTGTTGATCTCAACAATACTTCCTAATAAACATCCTAGGCATTAATTTTCATCTTAGAAGTCTGCTTCCAGGGAACCCAACCTGCAACCCAAGTCTCTAATATTATAAGCATCCTTTAACTTTTTTTGTGTCAGTCTTAGCAATCATAATTTAATATAAATTTATGTGTTCTTTGATTAGTGTCTTTGTTCCCATGAAGCTCTATGCTCCTTGAAACAAGAACTGTCATTTTTTTGCTATTGCTTTCTCAGTACTTAGCACAGTGTACTTGGCATATAATAGATGCTTGGTGAATAGCTAGTTGTTGCATGAGTATGTAAATAAATTATCTGATAACTCATCATTAGAAATTTATCTCTTTGCATTAAGTTATTGGGTTTTTAGTTAAAATGCAATTAACTCTTATATTCAGTGAATATAATATACCAGTATTCCAGGTTGAGAACACAAGAATTTCCTGAGGAGAAAAACCTTTAAGAATGGGCTCAGGCATAATGTTTTGAGGAAGAAAAGAGCTAAAGGCTAATGGAAGACTGACCATCCACAATGTAATTGAAAGATAAAAAGAAAGGCTTTCAGATTCAAACATGGATTTGAAGCCAGGTTTTGTCACCTACTGTGTGATCTGCAGTATGAATTAAAAGAATTCCAGTTGAAAAACACTAGGTATAAAGTAAACTAATGATAAATATTGGTCTCTTTTCCATATACATTGCCAATTTCCTTCACTTACTCTCTTTGTTTCAGAAAAGTGCTGCCTATGAAATTGCTTTATCTGAATATTCACAGAGGAAGAAAGCCAACACAGAGATGTAGTTTAGCCCCTTCGATTCACTTGCTCTTTCTTTTCAAATCTTTCCAGTTTCAACTTTATGTCAATGAGCTGGTCATCACACAATCTTGGGATGCTTGCTATTGAATCCAGTCACAAGTAATGAACTGAAACAAAGCATCATGGCAAAACTATGCAAATCAACCAATACCTAAATCAAACTAATAGGCAGAATTCTCACCCAACTGCTAGCTAATTTACTTCATACTACTGGATATTGATCCTAGTTGGAATGGTGGGAAATCTGTCATGCTTAAGATTCCATCGTTACAGCACTACTCACAATAGCAAAGACTTGGAACCAACCCAAATGTCCAACAATGATAGACTGGATTAAGAAAATGTGGCACATATACACCATGGAATACTATGCAGCCATAAAAAAGGATGAGTTCATGTCCTTTGTAGGGACATGGATGAAGCTGGAAACCATCATTCTCAGCAAACTATCACAAGGACCAAAAACCAAACACCGCATGTTCTCACCCATAGGTGGGAACTGAACAATGAGAACACTTGGACACAGAAAGGGGAACATCACACCAGGGCCTGTTGTGGGGTGGGGGTAGGGGGGAGGGATAGCATTAGGAGATATACCTAATGTAAATGACAAGTTAATGGGTGCAGCACACTAACATGGCACATGTATACATATGTAACAAACCTGCATGTTGTGCACATGTACCCTAGAACTTAAAGTATAATAAAAATATATATATATAAAAAAAGATGCCATCTGTTCCAACTGCCAATGGAAGTTATTTCTCCCTTCCAAGGTCTGTTGGCCAAGAGCTTATCCCTTATTTCCTGCAGGCTTTCAAAAGCATCATTAGGTTCCCAGTCAACACTGGACAAGGAATCTATTCTACTTATTTTCATTACTTCTAATAATTGACTAATTTTATACTTCTAGTCAGGAGATTCCCCTTAACCATGAACACAAAAATCAATGGAGGAAAGGAGACTTGTGGCAGGACACAGGAGTTTTGTGGAGAAAACATCTGAATTTGTAGACTATTCAACAACAAGAGTTAACAGATATTAGATTCCACGAGGCTATAGAGATAGATTATAGCAGTTATCAGTTTATTAGAGGAAGCAGCCAGAAAACTTCCAAGAAATGTATGTGTCTGCAAAAATTAGACCAAGAAAGAGTTTTCCAAGGAAAATTTTAGAAATTCTACTTCCTGTAACACTAAGGTCATCAAATTCTGTGGCTGGTACTGCAGTAAATAAATACCCATTTGTTCGAATTCAAACAAGAGTTGGCGATATATTTTCATATCAGATCTTATGGAACCAAATGAGCAAGTGGTCTAAATGACTCTTCTACAATAAAAATAAAATGTCTAACTCTATACAGTGACAAGTAATTTTAGTGGCTAGTGAACTTTAAAATTGTACAATTCCATTTATTTCTTCACAAAGGTACATTTCTTTGAAGTAAACTCACTTTGTTTAAAAAGTTGTTATTCTATTTAGGACATACATGCTGTTTCAACTTGGAACATCTCTGAAGACAATGCTTACTAATTCTTCAGAAGGTGAAAAAATATAAACAAATTTCTCAGCCATGGGTTATTAGACTTTCCCACCTTCTCCTGGAATCTGTTAATCTAAAATTGACAGTACAATTAGCTGATAACACCTAGTTTAGCTGTGGTCGGTGAAGTTTTCACATAGATATATTTAGAAGTGAAAGCAATCCACCTGGTGTTAAGGCTTTGGTTTATCTGAAGCCCTGATGAAAACAGAAGAGGACTTGAGGCATGAATAATTTATCCAAAGTTTACACATGTCAAAAGCCTAGTCATGTATTTAAATAATTAAATTTGTAATCTTGCCAAAAGTAATTATCAAATTAATGTGGAGTGTGAATTGCTACATTTGAATGATCTTAAATTATTAAAATTACGTCCCTCTGAAAGATAGTTTGAATGATTAGACACCTAAACATAGGTAAAAAAGAGGAGACAATTGGCCGAGCAGGGTGGCTCACGCCTGTAATCCCAGCTACTTGGGAGCCTGAGGCAGAAGAATCCCTTGAACCTGGGAAGCAGAGGTTGCAGTCAGCTGAGATCACACCATTGCACTCCAGTCAGGGCAACATGAGCGAAACTCTGTCTCAAAAAAAAAAAAAAGAGACAATTGCACATAATGTGGTGTCCTCAACCCACATTCCAGCCGCTTAAAATAAGTACATCCTCAGCAGTATACGTTCTAGAATAGCTTGTCTGGAAACATATCTGCTGTTTGAAGTCCCTGAACTCAGGGCCCTATAAATATCTGTTTCTAATGCCAAAGAGAAGGACTAAGATAAAGAGTTCTCTCAATTAACCACCTTTTCCAATTAATACATTTGCATCTTTATAATATTTGTGTCCATTTATAAAATAATAAACATTAATTGTAGAAAGTTGAAGAAGAAAAGCAAAACCACTCATTCTTCCTCAAAGAAGTAAAATCTTGGTAAACCTATACATCCTTTTCCACACATATAAGGTGCATATATACACACACACACACACACACACACACACACACACAAAATTGGGGACTATTCAGGGGAGCATATATTTCTCCAAATATATATTGAAAAATTTCTTGATATTAAATGTTTTTCTTGAGCAAGTATTGTATATGCTTCTATATTCATCAATAAATATTTATTATTGTTAGATGGTGATGAATACTGAAAAAATATATAACAAGGTAAAGTGAAGGGAGAGTGGGGATTTGGAGATAACACTGTAACTGCGAGTGCTCACAAAAGATACCACTGATCATATGACATTTGAGTAGAAATCTGAAGCACAGTGCTGAAACCCTGACCAGAAGAGGGTCTGACATTTTCAAGGAACTGCTGAGAGGCCAATGGAGCTAAAGTGGGTCAATCAGGAAGAGTATCAGGAAATGAGTTGGAGCAGGAAATGAGATATATCAAATGCTGGATGTAGAGATGCTAAGTAGATGGGAATATTATGTTGGGTCTTTTGGAGGTTGTAAGGACTTTGGTTTTTACTCCAAGCAAAATGGGAAGACACAGGAAGGTTATGAGAAGAATTCCATTTCAAACAAATCAGTTTTTCTTCTCAGTGGTTAATAAGGAGTGCAGAGGTGTAGTGAAGAAAGCAAACAAACCAACATAAACCGTGGAGAAATGTACAGCAATAATTCAGGTGAGAGCAAATTGTGGTCTACAACAGAAGGTTAGCTGTAAGGATAAAGAGAAATATTTGAGTTCTGGATTCTGTTTGAAGGTAGAACCAATATACTTGCTGATAGATTTGATACAAAGTCAAGAATAATTCCATAATATCTGACTTAAGACTGATCCTGAAAGAAAGTCAAGGGTGAACTAATCTTCCCTATAGAGGACCATACAGTCAATATTTCAGGCTTACAGATCATACTGTCTCTATCACAAGCATTCAGCTCTGATGTTGTACCATGAAAGCAGCCATAGACAATAAATTAACTAACATGTGGTTGTTTTCTAACAAAATTTTAATTACAAAAACACAACCGGTTAAACTGGCCCAAAGGCCACAGTTTGCTGACCCTTCAATTGAAGTTATAAAATTTATGAACATAGAATTGCTTATAGTTTTCTTTATTATCCAGGAAAACAGAGATATCTGAGGTTTAGCCTTACCCCATTTATGGTCACTCATTAATTTTTGCTCCCTCCCCATCTGCCTACTATTGTTTACTTCCCAGCTAGAGATGGGTGGGTGGGTGTGTGTGTGTGTGTATGTGTGTGTGTGTTTTCCTTCCAGAATTTTTTCATTTCAGTGAGTGGGATACAGAGATAGTCTGTAGTGAACTTATTCAGTCTTGGATAAAACTAGAATCTTAATTTTTTAAATATTAATCTTATTTTACATTCCTTGGATAAACTCCGCTTAGTTTTAGCATATTATCATTTTTATATACTGCTGGATTCATTTTGCTAATATTATACCAAAGATATTAACATTAATGTTTGTGAGGGATATGATTATGTAGTTTTCTTTTCCCATAATGTCTATCTTCTGGTTTTTCATCAGGATAATACAGTAGTACCCCCTTATCCATGGTGTTGCTTTCAGCAGTTTCTGTTACTGGAGGTCGACTGAGGTCTGAAAATATTAAATCAGAAATTCCGTAAATAAAAAATGCATAACTTTTAAATTGTATGCCATTCTGAGTAATGTGATGAAACGTCTCACTATCCCACTCTGTTCCACCAGGGACAGGAAGCATCCCTTTGTCCAGCAGATCCATGCTGTAGAAACTGCCCACCTGTTAGTCACCAACATCTGCTTCTGACATCCAACCATCAACATCGTCATGGCTTGATGACCCAGGGTCACCCAAAGCAGATGACAGCAGCCTAATGTTACATCACAAGGCCTGTGTCATTCATCTCACTTCTTCTCATCATGTAGGCATTTTATCAACTCACATCATCCCAGGAAGGGTGAGTACAGTATAATAAGATATTTTGAGAAAGAAAGACTACAGTCACATAATTTTTATTACAAAATATTGTTATACTGTTCCATTATTATTGTTGTTAATCTCTTACTATGTCTAATTTGCAAATTAAACTTTATCATAGATATGCATGTATGTGAACAATCATACTACAGTAACCACATGGGTTGGTAATACCCACAGTTTTGGGCATCCACTGGATGCCCACTAGGAACATATCCCCTGCAGATAAGGGGCAGACCAATGTATTAGTCTCATAAGATGAGTTAAGAAGCTTGCCCTTTTTAATTTTCTGGAAGAGTTTATATAAGATGAATATAATTCATGCCTTGTTTTATACCACTCACCTATGAAGCATTTGGCCCTATAGGTGTTTCTAAAATATAAACGCATTTAATTTTTTTCTTGCATTAATTTTGGTAGCCTGTTCCTTTCAAGGTATTTACCAATTGTATATGTTTTTAAATATAATGAATACATTTTTATCAGTATTCTATTATTATTATTTATTTTTTTCTGAGATGGAGTTTCACTCAGTCGACCAGGCTGGAGTGTGATGGCACAATCTTGGCTCATTGCAACCTCCACCTCCTGGGTTCAAGCAATTCTCTTGCCTCAGCCTCCCGAGTAGCTGGGATTACAGGCGCCCGCCACCACACCTGTCTAATTTTTTGTATTTTCAGTAGAGACGGGGTTTCACCATGTTGGCCAGGCTGGTCTCAAACTCCTGACCTCGGGTGATCCGCCCGCTTTGGCCTCCCAAAGTGCTGGGATTACAGGCGTGAGCCACTGTGCCCAGCCTCTTTTATTATTTTTAATGTATGTAGGATAAGCAGCTGCCTGTTTTATTTCAGATATGGTAACTTACGTCATCTCTTTTTTCTTGCTCAATCTAACTAGACATTTCTCAATTTTATTGCTATTTTAGAGAAACCAGGTATTGGCTTCATTGATTTCTCTCATCCCTTTTGAATAATTTTAGTACTTATCTTCATTATTTACTTTCTTGTACTTATTCTGGGTCTAGTGTTTTTCTTTTTCTCTTAAATTGAAAACTTAAATAATTGATTTTAGGCCTTTATTATTTTCTAAAATAATAAATACTGCTTTAGGTGCATTCCACAAATCTTAATGTGTTGTGTTTTCCTTATCATTAACAAAAAAATTCATTTTCAGTTTTTCTTAGATCCATTGGTTATTTAAAGCCATCTGCCTTAATTTTCAAAATTTTGAGATTTTCTATATATCCTTTTGTTAGTGGCATTTAGAACTTTATATAGAATAAAGTAGCTTCAATTTTAGTAAATGTTTATGTACTAAATATTTTAAATAAAAGCAGAGGCTATTAGAGTGTATAAATATCAAGATTTAATTGTATGCTGTCTACAAGAAAACCACTTTTCTTGTATGGTTAGAGAATATGCTCTGTTTTATTTCAATACTTCTAAATTGACTGACACTTGTTTTATGGCCAAAATGTCTCCTATCTTAATGAGCATTATATGTATAGTTCAGAAAATTAACAACAAAGTATTCTGTTATTTGAGGATGGAAAAATCAATAAATGTGAATTGATTTAACTCATTTGATAGTGTCATTTAAATCTATTATATCTTTACTAATTTTCTGTTTACTTGCTTTATCAATTACTGAGAAAGGAGTTTTGAAATCTCCAACTGTAATTCTGATATTGCCTAATTCTCCTTTCAGTTCTATCAGTTTTCCCTTCATGAATTTTTATAGGTTATTGTGTACATAATATTGTATTCTTATGGATTGTTGATTAATGGAAACCTTTATCATTATGAAATGGCTCCCTATGTTCCTAATCAAACCTTTTATACTTCCCTGATATTAATATAGCCACTCCAACTTTATTATGATTAGTGTTGGTATGGAATATGTTTCCCTATCATTTCCCTTGTATCCTGTCTGTATTTTTATATTACAAGTGGTTTTCGACCAGGCACAGTGGCTCACGCCTGTAATCCCAAAACTTTGGGAGGCCAAGGCAGGCAGATCACTTGAGGCCAGGAGTTTGAGACCAGCCTGGGCAACATGATGAAACCCCATCTCTACTAATAATACAAAAAAATTAGCTAGGCGTGGTGGGGTGCACTTATAATCCCAGCTACTTAGGAGGCCGAAGCACAAGAATTGCTTGAAGCCAGGAGGCAGAGGTTGCAGATCACGCCACTGCATTCCAGCCTGGGTGACGGAGTGAAACTATGTCTCTAAATAAATAAATAAAAAGTGGTTTTCTTGTAGACAACATACAATTAAATCTTGATATTTATACACTCTAATACCCTCCGGTTTTATTTAAAATATTTAGTACATAAACATTTACTAAAACTATTTAACATACAGTGAGACCAGTCAATATTTGCTATTTTTTTTAACTATCATCAACTGGGAAATGCAGACTTATCTGAAAAAATAATTTTTGTCCAGTTTCAAAATTGAAACTTTTCCAAGAAGTATGATTAATTGTGAATGGAGCAAAATACTAAGGGCATATGCAAGAAATGCATAAGGAAGGAAGGAAGAGATGAGCAGGCCTGAAGTTAATGGAAACATATGAACGATGGATTATGGAACCTGATAATATGAAGACAGTATTGGAGCCCAATGCCTGGAAGGAATCAACAGCAAAGTTAAAATAATAGTACAAGGTTTTGGAAAGAGTGTAGTTAAGAGTAAAGAAAATTTTAGGTCAGGCGCGGTGGCTCACGCCTGTAATCCTAGCACTTTGAGAGGCTGAGGCCAGCGGCTCATGAGGTCATATCGAGACCATCCTGGCTAACATGGTGAAACCCTGTCTCTACTAAAAATACAAAAAAATTAGCTGGGCATGGTGGCGGGCGCCTGTAGTCCCAGCTAGTCAGGAGGCTGAGGCAGGAGAATGGCGTGAACCCAGGAGGCAGAGTTTGCAGTGAGCCAAGATTGTGCCACTGCACTCCAGCCTGGGTGACAGAGAAAGACTCCATCTCAAAAAAAAAAAAAAAAAAAACAGAGTAAAGAAAATTTTAGATTAACATCTAATTTCTCACTGGAAGATCAAGTAAATGCTAAGAATATAATTTTCACCATGTTGTAAATATTGAAAACTTAAAACTGATATATCACTTTAATAATGTAATATATTTAATATACTTACTATAGCAATTTAATATGTGCCATCCATTATAAAAGTATGTGAATAAGTTCCTCTTTAAATGATTAATATTTCACATGACTCATTTTTAGCCTTAATTTGTATTTCCATTTCACTTCTCCCACAGAATTTTATCTGAGTGACATGTTTCCACGTTTGAAAGTCTTTGATTTAACATCCTATTTACATTTCTGCAACAAGAATATGTATATAAATTAATTTTTGTAAATTTATGCTATTTTTTTTCCTGGATTTAGTATTCATGCAATTGTTAGTAGTAGCCAATTGATAAAAACATTTGGCAAGTCAGTTTCCTCCCAGTTCACTACTTTAAAAAATAAGCTGGTAATTTAACATTGTTTATTTTAAATTATAGATGATGTGATTCAGATATATAATGCTGAAGTTCATGCAATTGGACAAAATTAATATAAACATCCTCCTGCTATTCCCACCTGCTTTTTTATATAAATACATGGCCTTAGTCTTTAAACTATGAAAAACAAATTATTAATTTAGGAATAAATTTGATACTAAACCTTCTCCCATTCTAGTAATAAACAATCGTTGCCCGTGTAAACAACACTTTTTAAAAATGTATATTCATCTCATTAAGAGATGCATTGTTAATAAAATGTTATATTTAATAATTATCAAATTTTGTGAGACAACATGGTCTTATAAAGACAGAAAGAGTTTCTCTAAAGACTCCACCAACAAACTTGTTAGGACTTATAAACAAATTTAGTAAAGTTGCAGGATACAAAATCAGGATATAAAAATCAGTAGCATTTCTATGCAAGTCAAAATCACAATGAAATACCATCTCACAACAGTCAGAATGGCTACTATTAAAAAGTTAAAAAATAACAAGTGCTGGTGAGGTTGTGGAGAAAAAGGAATGCTTATACACTGCTGGTGGAAGTGTAAATTAGTTCAATTATTATGGAAAATGGTGATAACTCCTCAAAGACCTCAAATCAGAATTACCATTAGACCCTGCAATTCCACCCAAAATTCCAATTTGGGGTATATACCCAAAGGAATGTAAATTGTTCTATTATAAAGACACATGTGTGTTTATGTTCATTGCAGCCCTATTCACAATAGCAAAGACATGGAATCAACTTAAATGCCCATCAATCGTAGACTGGATCAAGAAAATGTGGTACGTATACACCACAGAATACTTCTCAGCCATAAAAAAGAACAAGATCATGTCCTTTGCAAGAACATGGATGGAGCTGGAATCCATTATCCTTAGCCAATTAATTCAGGAACAGAAAACCAAACACCATGTGTTCTTACTTATAAGTGGGAGCTAAAAGATGAGAAGACATGGACACAAAGAGAGGATCAATGGACACTTGAGCCTGTTGGAAGGTGGAGGTTGAGAGGAAGGAGAGGATCAGGAAACACACCTAATGGGTACTAGGCTTAATAATTGGGTGATGAAATAATATGTACAACAAACCTCATGATACAAGTTTACCTATATAACCAACCTGCACATGTTTCCCTGAACTTAAACGTTAAAAAAAAAACAAAAAGCATAACATATATTCCTTTTTAAAAATGGAAAGAACACAATTCTACATAAATTTGAACATAAAATTAGCCTGTGTCCAATTTCCCATTTTGTTCATAGTCAATCAATTACATCTATGTAAAATACTTGTCATTTTTTAAGGCTTACAAAAGTGCACTTTAACAGTTCGTCCTTTTTTTTTTTTTTTTTTTTTTTTTGACAGAATCTCGCTCTGTTGCCCAGGCTGGAGTGCAGTGGTGCAATCTCGGCTCACTACCACCTCCACCTCCCAGGTTCACACCATTCTCCTGCCTCAGTCTCCCGAGTAGCTGGGACAACAGGCGCCCGCCACCATGCCCAGCTAATTTTTTTGTATTTTTAGTAGAGACAGGGTTTCACCACGTTAGCCAGGATGGTCTCAATCTCCTGACCTCGTGATCCGACCGCCTCGGCCTCCCAAAGTGCTGGGATTACAGGCGTGAGCCATGACGCCTGGCCAATTCGTCCACTTCCTTTGTAAAATTATATTAAAGTCATCAGTCATCTTGTTAGTATATACAGATCTGCCTTATTGTTTAGCAGCTACTCTATTGTGTGGTTGGATTTGGACATACGTTTAGGTAACTGAAAGTTTTCTGGTATTACAAATGCTACTACAGTAAATGTCTCTGCACTCAAGTGTTCAAAAAAAAAAAAAACCAGTAGCATTTCTATATACTAAGAGCAAACTATCTCAAAAAGAAACCAAGAAAACAATCCCATTTAGAACAGCTACAAAAAATAAAATACTTGGAAATAAATTTAACCAAAAAGGTAAAAAATCTACACTGAGAACTATCAAGCATTGATGAAAGAAATTGAAGATGACATAAATAGATATCAATTAATATTGTTAAAATGTCTATATTACTCAAAGTCATCTACATATTCAATGCAATTCCTATCAAAATTCCAATGATATGCTTCACAGATATAGAAAAAAACAATCCTCAAATTTTTTTTAATTATACTTTAAGTTCTAGGGTACATGTGCACAACGTGCAGGTTTGTTACATGTGTATACATGTGCCATGTTGGTGTGCTGCACCCATTAACTCATCATTTACATTAGGTATATCTCCTAATGCTATCCCTCTCCCCTCCCCCCACCCCACGACAGGCCCCAGTGTGTGATGTTCCCCTTCCTGTGTCCAAGTGTTCTCATTGTTCAATTCCCACCTATGAGTGAGAACATGCAGTGTTTGGTTTTTTGTCCTTGTGATAGTTTGCTGAGAATTATGGTTTCCAGAAAAAGATCCCAAGTAGCTAAAGCAATCTTGAACAAAAAGGGCAAATCTGGTGGCACTGCACTACCTAACTTCGAAATATACAACAAAGCTATAGTACCCCTCAAAACAGCATGGTACTGGTATATACAAACACATAGACCAATGGAACACAAATAAATTCATGCATTTACAGCCAACTGATTTTTGACCAACAATGAGAAAAGAAAAGTCTTGTCAATAAATGGTGTTGGAAAAACTGGATATCCACATTCAGAAAAAGAAAATTAGACCCTTACCTATCAACCAATACAGAAAACCAGCTCAAAATATATTAGTCTTAAATATAAGGCCCAAAACTATGAAACTACTAGCAGAAAACATAAACGAAAAGCCCAATCACATTGGTCTAGGCAATGATATTCTGGGTATAATCTCACAAGAACAAGCACCGAAATCAAAAATAAACAAATGGTTATATTTCAAACTAAAAAGCTTCTGCATGGCAAAGAAACAACAAAGTAAAGAAAGAAGCTACAGAATGAAAAAAATATTTCCCACGCTTATATCTGATACGGTGTTAATATTCAAAACATATAAGGAACTCAACTCCTTATCAAGAAAACAAGTAACTTTAAAAATGGGCAAAAGACCCAAGTAGACATTTCTCAAAAGAAGATATACACATAGTCAACAGATATATAAAAATACTCAACATCACTAATCATCAGGAAATTAATGCAAATCAAATACAAAATCACCTCATTGCAATTAAAATGAATATTATCAAAAAGACAAAAGATAACAAGTGTTGATGAGAGTGTGGAGAAAAGGAAACCCTTCCACACTGTTGGAGGGAAGGCAAATTAGTACATCTAATATGGGAAACAGTATGGGGTAAAAATTAAAATATAACTACCATATGATCCAGGAATCCTTCTACTGGGTATTTATCCAAAGAAATTGAAATTAGTATGGCAGAGAGATATCCACACTCCCTATGTTTATTGCAGCACTATTCACAATGGCCAAGATACAGAATCAACCTATGGTCCATCAATGGATGACTGGATAAAGAAAATGTGGTGTATAACACACGATGGAATACTATTGGGCCATAAAAAAGAAGAAAATTCTGGTGTTTTGCAACAACATGGATAAACGTAGAGACATGTTAAATGAAATGTCAGGCACAGAAAGACAAATATGACTGGTCTCATTCATAGGTAGAATCTAAAAATGTTTATATTTCATTGATAAAGAGTTGAATGGTGGCTACCAGAGGTTGGGATGATTATGCAGGGTTGGCTAGTAGGGAGATGTTAGTAAAAGGACACATATTTACAGTTACACAAGAGGAATATGTTCAAAGGATCTACTGTACAGCATGGTGACTATAGCTAATGATGATATATTGAATTCTTGAAAAATCCTGAGAGTGAATAAGCATCCTTACCACAAAAATGATAACCATGTAAGTTAATTTGTTAGATTTAACCATTCCACATGTATAGATACTTCAAAAAATGTTACACATGATAAACACAATATAATTTTAAAAATAATAAATCTGAAAAAAAAATAAAAAGAAGGATCCTCAATTAAACCAAGCCAAGGATATTCTGCTTAGAAAGTCAGTCTACTCAGGAAACTCCTATGGATCAAAGATTTTGTAACCATAGTATCTATAAAACCTATCATCTGTGCCTTAAAACACAGGTTGCTTTTATCCATAGAAAATTTTTCCACATTGAATCCCCTACAAGGCTGCAATAACCATGACTCCTAATAACTTCACACAAACATGCCTCTCTCCCCCAACAAGATACAAACTATGGAAAATCAATCAGTCTTTATTCTGGATTAATAAAGCTAAAGCATAATACAAATACAAGTTCATATTACCTCACTTAGATCATGCTGCTTATGAATAACAAGGGATCTACTCACTGCTACTCAATGCTGTTCCTCATTGCTATCAAAAAATTCATACTTAAAACCTAAGACCTGCTGTGATAGTATTAAGAGGTTGGACTTTTGCGAAGTTATTAAGTCATGAGGCTCCACCCTCGTGAATATAATTAATGCCCTTCTTAAAAAGGTACAGAAAAGCTCCCTTCCTCCTTCTCCCATGTGAAGACACAGCAAGGCATTATCTATGAAGCAGAGAGCAAGCCTTACCAACAATGACTCTACCAGCACCTTAACTTTAAACTTCTCATCCTCCAGACTGTAAACTAGTTCAACCATTGTGGAAGACAGTGTGGCGATTCCTCAAGGATCTAGAACTAGAAATGCCATTTGACCCAGCCATCCCATTACTGGGTATATACCCAAAGGATTATAAATCATTCCGCTATAAAGACACATGCACACGTATGTTTATTGTGGCACTATTCACAATAGCAAAGACTTAGAACCAACCCAAATGTCCATCAATGATAGACTGGATTAAGAAAATGTGGCACACATACACCACAGAATACTATGCAGCCATAAGAAAGGATGAGTTCATGTCCTTTGTAGGGACATGGATGAAGCTGGAAACCAAACACCACATGTTCTCACTCATAGGTGGGAAGTGAACAATGAGAACACTTGGACACAGGATGGGGAAAAGCACACACCAGGACTTGTCGTGGGGTGGGGGGAGGGGGGAGGGATAGCATTAGGAGATATACCTAATGTAAATGACGAGTTAATGGGTGCAGCACACCAACATGGCAGATGTATACATATGTAACAAATCTGCATGTTGTGCACATTTACCCTAGAACTTAAAGTATAATAAAATAAATAAATTTCTCATCCTCCAGAACCATAAGCAATAAATTCTTCTTACTTATAAATTACTCATTCTAAGGTATTTGGTAAAAGCAGCCCAAATGGACTAAGATACCACCCCAGAAAATACATGCCCTAAGTAATAGGGAGTGAGTAAAATGTTTCAGAATAGATCACCTACATCTGATATTCGAAGAAAATTTCTGAATGATCTTTTATCCTCAAGCTTTGTTCTATGGGAAATTAGAAAAATTGGCTGAATAATAGAATATCTGCCAAATATATTCTAGACCAATTCGTCTCGTCAATTATTCAGTTACACCGATAACAAGGAAGTTAATGAAATTCTGAGAGGTAACCACAATAAAAACTTATCATATTAAAATGGTGTCAGGACCAGCAATCAGGATATCCCCATTGCTAGTGAATGAAGTTAAACCCTTACCTTATACCATATGAAAAACTTAAAATGGATCAATGATCTAAATGTAAGAGATAAAACTATAAATTTTAAGAAAACATAGGCATAAATATTCAGAACCATGGATTTGGCAATATTTTCTTAAATATGATACCAAAAGCACAAGTAACCAAAAAAATAAAAGATAATTTGGACTTTATCAACATTAAAAACTCTTGTGCTTCAAAGGCAACTATTAAGAAAGTGAAAACACAACCCTCAGAATGGGAGATACTATCACTTAGAATCATACATCTAATAACGTCTTGTATCTAAAATTTAAGAATAATTATAACTCAGTAAAAAGACTGACAACTATTTAAAAATTAGCAAAGGATATGAATAGACACTTCTCCAAAGAATATATACAAATGGTCAATAATCACATGAAAAGGTGCTCATCATCATTAGTTATCAGGAAAATGCAAACACACACACACACATACAGCATGAGATACTATTTTCTACCCACTAAGGTGGTTGTAACTGAAAAGACAAATAACAACAAATGTTGGTGAGGATGTAGAGAAATCAGAATCCTCATACACTGCTGATGAGAATGTAAAGTGCTGCCACTTTGGAAAACATCTGGGCCATTCCTCATAAAATTAAACATAAAGATTCCATTTGGGCCGGGTGCAGTGGCTCACGCTTGTAATCCCAGCACTTTGGGAGGCCGAGGCGGGCAGATCACGAGGTCAGGAGATCGAGACCATGGTGAAACCCCATCTCTACTAAAAATACAAAAAAATTAGCCGGGCGTGGTGGGGGCCCTGTAGTCCCAGATACTTGGAGAGGCTGAGGCAGGAGAATGGCGTGAATCTGGGAGGCGGAGCTTGCAGTGAGCCGAGATTGCGCCACTGCACTCCAGCCTGGGCGACAGAGCGAGACTCCGTCTCAAAAAAAAAAAAAAGGTTCCATTTGACTTAGCAACTCCACTCCTAGGTATATAACTAAGAGAAATGAAAACACATGTCCATATGCAAACTTGTAAATGAATATTTGTAGCAGCATTGCTCATAATTGCCAAAAGATGGAAACAATGTACATGTAAACTGATAAAAATCAACTAATAGATAAACAAAATGTGACATATCTATACAATGGAATGTTATTTGGCCACAAAAAGTGACGAAGTACTGATACATAGTACAACATTGATGAACCCTGAAAACATCAAGCAAAGGGAAAGAAGACAGTTACAAAAGACTACCTAAGATTCCATTCATATAAAATGTCCAGAATAGAAATATCTATAGAGACAGAGTAACTTAGTGGTTGCCTAAAGCTGAAATGGATGGAGGAATTAGGAGTTGATGGCTGAAGAGTGCAGGTTTTCTTTTTGGCAGGTGTTGAAAATGTCATAAAATCGATCCTAGTGATAGTTGCACAACTCTGTGAATATACTAAAAACTATTGAATTCTATATTTTAAATGGGCAAATTGTATACATGATGTATGAACTACATCTCAATAAAACTGTTACCAGAAAGAAAGACAGAAAACAAAGGAAAATGCACAGGGCTAGAAATACTCTGATCTCTCAAGGAGGAATCTATGCTATACATGGAGAGAAATGTAATAATAGCCCTGCTGGTCTGAACACTGTCCTTACCATACCCTTAAACAAACCACTGTTCATGTAACCACACGATAATCAGACGTTACCTACTATCTCTGCCCTATAGTTACAAGATTGGCTAGTTAGAGAATTGTGAAGCTAATTGCAAAATTTGCATGAGTCAGTGTCTATGTTTGTGCACTGAAACTACAATTGGGCAAATCATATGTGTCTGTAACCCATTTGGAAATCAAATTAATAACCTTGAGTGTGAAAATCACAAAGCAAACTTATTTAATCAACTCTGTATCTCAAAGGAATGAATAAGGAACTTAAAGGAGAAAAAATAAAATTTTGTCCTGTGTTTCCTCAGCCTGGAAAAGCTTTGCATTTCTTAATTAAAGAGATTGGTTTCCAAGATGAGTATGAGTAAAAGGACCTTCCTAATACTAGCCATGAATTACAAAGGCATCCAAAGAACAGATGCCTTTGTAATTGGGTGACAGGGAAATCTCACAAACACTGGGATTATTGCTATTATTTTATCTGCCATAGGACCCATTAGGCTATGCACATAGAAGGTGCATAATGAGTATTTGCTCAACTGGAAAAAAATGAGATTGTAAAAACCAATTAAAAACAAGGAAATTTTTATACTTGTTTATCAAAACTTACTGTCTTCTGTCAAGTCAGGACTAAACATTACGCATCTGAAATTGGAACTGCTATGTAACAATTTTGAGTTCTAAATACCCTGTATTGTATTTAATCATGGGCCCCTTGCATTCAAAATCCTGACCCCCTTACATGCAAGTAAAAATTCTATTATTACTTTTCCAAAAATTGTGTATGTATTTGCTTTAAGTAAGGTCAAAGTATCAACTTCCCATTGCATTTTAAAATAAAATAAGGATATCCTACCTAAATTCTATAATTGTTAGGTCAATATTGAATATTTTTCTCTTATAGTCAAACTGATGTGAAAATGATGGGGAAGAATCAGAACAGGAGAAGATGATAAAACTGGAATGGGAGGAGGATTAGAGAGGATAAATTCAATTTTAAATTTTAGTTTTGGAACAAGAAGCCTTTAAAGTTGAAATACTTCAAGGAAATACAATTTTGAACTTGGTCAATAATTGCTTGTCCAAACTTCTTGATATAGCTGATGTTGTTTCATTCTTTTCCTTCTCTTTTTTGCTTTCCAAATCATTTTAGCTCTCTCTTGACTGTCACGTTCCATCAGTCACTGATTTTTAATGATGCCCCCCACATGGGTGCCTTCCATTTGAGCCTTACTCTTGCCATCACAGCCCAGGATCTCAGCATCACTTTAATCATCCTGTATAACATGTGTGAGTTTCATTTCCCCAATGACCTCCATAAAATCAAAGACTTTGCTGTTATTTTATTAACTGTAGACCCATATAGTCTATGCACACAGCAAGCGTTGGGTAAATATTTATTGAATTGGAGTGAGAGAGGTTTTGAAATTAATCAAACTAAACACTGAAAATGTAGACAATACACTGTACGGTCACTAAGACTCAGGTCCACATTTTACAACCTATGTTTCCATCACTTAATGCCTGAGATATGTTAAATTTCTAGGTATATCAGAAACTTGGTTAATTAAAGGAGACTGGTAAGTATTTGCAGTAGGCCAAGTTACTGCTTTAGTATCAATTAAAAATATCATCTGGAAAATCAATAACATGGAAGTTTTAGTCTTCATTGATCCAAACTGCCTTTCCCCAAACAATAAAACAATCATGTCATTAAAAATTAAGTACTTATGTTTCATCCAATAACTGAGTAAATATTAATTACAATATTGACACAACATAGAGTTCAAAAGCTAACTAAAACTGATATAAGCAATTGGGTAGGCATTTGTTTATTTCAATTGTTTAAGTGATGGTTATTTATGAACCCACCTTATTGGTTTTAGAGAAAACCTGTATATTCAAATGCCTGCTTCATCACTCAGTAGTTGTGTGATCTTGAGCGAGTATTCTTTTTTAACCCCACAAAACCTCAGTTGTTTAATCTAAGAACCAGTGATAAAATTGCATATAGCTGTTGAAAGGATTAAATGGACTATGAATATAAATACTTAGCAGAGCACCTGGACCAAAGAAAGCCTCAGTAAATGTTAAGAAATGTTATTGAAACCTGTTTTTATTATTTGGATGATTATTTTTCACTTTAAATTCTACTTCTTCCTTTGGCTGTCATTTAGCCTTTTCTCAAATTGCCATTCTTAGAAGTAAGCTTCTAGATAACACACTGATCCTCATGCCCCACTCTGACTCCTGACTACCCTTTTTCCACTCTTGAGACTTATTACTGCTTAGACACTGACACATTAATACAAAATTAAAATACAAGAGTATTGTGAAGAAGAAAAATCAGTAAGTAGAGATCCACTGCTTAGCAGGTAAGGGAAGTAGCTTGAGAAAGAAAAACCTTGAGGGAAAATTGTGTTCAATGAAGACACTTTATAGCAAGAAAGGAGTTAATGAAAAGAGTAGGAGGGAAACAAGAGGATATCATGAGAGAGGAGACAAAATTTAAAATGGAAAAAATGACTGATACAGTAAGATCCCAGAAAAGATAGGAATGAGTGGAATCAAGAGTACAGATAAATGGATCAGTTCTACAAAAAATTATACATCTTCCAAGAAATCAGAATAAAGGAGCTAATGGATTAAGATATGGAAAGAAATTTAGTTGCAGAAAGAAGTTGGGACTAGATTGTCAGATAAAATATGAGACACCTAGTTAATTACAAATTTGAGATGAACAAGTACATTTTTAGTATAAGTATCTTCCAAATGTTGCATGGGAAATACCTATATTAAAATATATTTAGTTTATTTGAAATTCAAATTTAACTGGTTTCCTATATTTTTACTTGCTTAATCTGACAATTCTATGTGTTAATACAATTTATCTTTTCCTTGACTACCATATTCAGTCTCTTTTTTATATGTTTATATAAACTTTTGAGTTCATTTTTATGACCTAGTTATACTCAGTAAAGCTGTATAAGAATTTACTTAGAATAAAGATTTGGGGAAGGGACAGAGACATGTTGAGAGTGGCAAAAAATGTAACAGTCATAGTAAGAAAAGGCATAGTATGTACTCAGAATATAATTGTAAACAGTTAGGTGAGAAATTCTGAGTGTCTAGGCCAAATGTTCATCTTCTTGATTTTAGGAAATTAATCTAAATCTTAGGGGTTGTTTGCATTTTATCTTCCAGTAGATCAACATCTAGCACTACTCTTCATTCTCATTCACCACAGTTAACCCTCCCCATTGTTGAAACCAGAATTAGTTTCCTCAGCATACTTGGTCCCTAAGAAAATGCAGTTCTTTTTGTCCCAATCTCAGGTCCAAGCAGTTCTACTTAACTACTCTCCATAGTATCTCAAGTCCTGATTTAAAGGCCTCTAAAGATTCTAAGAACCACTTTCTTCACTGTCTCTTCATGCATTGCTTTTCTCTGCCTGGAAAGGTTCCTTTTTAGCTGCTGGTCACTTTAAAATCTTTCTTATCTACCTACTGTATTCCAGTCAATTAACAATTTCTAGTCTGGAAACACCTAGGCAACTCTATAATCATGAGTATTTCCTCCCACATCCTCATCCATTGCATCACATATTCTGAAGACCCCAAGCTAAAACCATATCCCTTCACATCTCCACCTCCAGAATCACCACCTGGATATCTGACACACAGAATAAATATATTCAACATTTATTGGTGTCTGACTACACGGGCACCATACTCAATGATGTCAAACCACATTTTTATTCACCAGCTTTGCCATATTTTAAATATATTTCAAAGCAGAAATACTCAAAAGACAAATTTCAGCAACTATAGAGGCAGAATGAGAAGACACACTGAAACTTTCAAATCGCCTCATGGATTGTCACCCTATTGGATGTACTTGTCATATAACATCCCAACTGTAAATGAAATATCTGGTAAACAGCCCTTGAGGGGTTAAATAAGATTTTTTAGAGTCCAGTTTGATCTAAGAGCATCTGATTCAGCTTACCTAAGAGTTCATTTTTTATCTTCATACTTTGGATAATTTTCTATTAATGTTTATGACACTCAACTTCATAACATATAATTGAACTATTTGTGATGCATTAATCTTCTTTTTAGATTAGCAAAAAGTGATTTATCAAAGAGAAAATTTAGTCTTGTATTAGAACAGGCTTAAAAAATCATAAGATGTTTTCAGATCACTTGAATACTGTTCTCTGAATCTTTACACTTTTCAGCCGAAAACCAAACTCAGAGACATTAAAGAACACGTTTTTGGAATGCATTTTAAATCTCTTACCAGAGACCAGAATTTAATTTCCTTAAGCTTTCTGAGAGAGATTAAGGAAATTGTTTTTCAATTGCATGAAATAAATGCCAATTTTAAATATATAAAACACTAGCTATAATTTTGTTTAATCAAAGCCTTAGGAATTGTGGGTGGAAAATGGCATGAAGTGGGATAAGGTTCTCAAATTCTGCATCTGCATTCATATAATAGTGGTATTTCTCCAGTTACACTTAGGTACTCTGCAGTTAACATAGCATTTTCCCAACTTGAAGGAAACAAGCATGTGGGAAAATATTGATGTTTTAAATTTCAAGTTATTTCTCTCTCTCTCTCTGTGTGTGTGTGTGTGTGTGTGTGTGTGTGTGTGTGTGTGTGTGTGTTTCTAACATCAGCTTATGTTCATATATTCTAGAATGTAACAAATTATTTGATTGACATGAAATTTTATTTGCATTTAAATAAAGCAAGTTATCAGGGCATTTCATGTTTCTTTTTAAAGAGCTCCAAGAGTTCTTTGATCTCTGCAATCTGAGCACTTGTAAAAAAACTGGAAAGGGCATAGTCAGGTTGCAGGGACCTAGGCGTTACTCCCAGATCAATCATTATTTCATTATGTAAACTTAAGCAAGTTCATTTATTTTTCTGGACCTCAATCTCCTCAAATATAAAATAAGGACTTGCATTAGTTTAGTGTATTTTAAACATTTTTTAACTTCAAAACAGCTACTTTAAAACAAAATATTACCAAGAAATATAAGCAAATAAAAACAAATCATCTTTGGTTTTGGTTAAACAGTACAGGTAAAAGGGGAGAGCCCCAAATCACTCCCTTTGTCTAACAATGCTCAACATCCACCCCCAGAAAATGCCATACATTTATTATTATATATTATTCTTATTTTAATCATACAGGTAAATAAGCTCTAAAATCTTCTCCATATTTACCAAGAAATTATTTCACTAATTGCAAATATCCTACAATAAACTTACTACATGACAGTCTATTAAGTTCATATAAACTTAATAATATTGGCTTCAAGATTCAATGTTAGAGGTAACATAAAGCCCTGGAGACCATCTACAAGCACAAAAGCTGATCGCCACAATAGTGAAGGAAAAATCTGAGTTGGTCAAATATGATTATCAGGGGATACATAGTAAATGAACCCAAGGTTTCCGCAAAGCAAAGGCTCTGTCAAGGAAACATGAGAAAACACAGGCTTGCGCCTTGTACTTACAGGGACCAGCCAAGAATATGAATTCAGGCCCATATACTACATGTCTGAATATTTAAGAGTTAGCAATTAACATTTTAAGTCAAAATTATTAAAAATAGCTACTTTTTTCCTTACTAGTGGGAATTTTCACAACAAATGCTGAAACTGGCAGTCATTTTGAATATCACCCACATTAATGGTGGTGGCTGTGACCTGCCCACAGCCTCTCCAACCCTCATTCCCAAAAATCTTTATGCATTTATGAAGCCCTAACTCATATTAAACCCTTTTATTCCCATATTCCTGACAAAACTCAAATTGATATGCTTGCTGTTATGGAAAGTGTTCTAGGGATAATAGTCTTAAGAATGAGAATCTGGAATTGGTTCTCTGATTGATTAAATTTAAAGAGAGTAATGACCGGCCAGGCATCGTGACTCACGCCTGTAATCCCAGCACTCTGGGAGGCAGAGGCAGGCAGATCACCTGAGGTCAGGAGTTCAAGACCACCTGGCCAACATGGTGAAATGCCATCTCTACAAAAATACAAAAAAATTAGCTGGGCATGATGGCAGGTGCCTGTAATCTCAGCTACTCAGGAGGCCAAGGTGGGAGAATTGCTTGAACCTGGGAGGCGGAGGTTGCAGTGAGCCAAGATCACACCATTGCACACCAGCCTGGGCAACAGAGCAAGACTCCATCTCAAAATAAATAAATAAGAAAGAACCTTACAATGATTACATATGGTCAGAGAATTGAAAGGTCTTACAAAATTCCTCAGAATACAGTCACATAAATGTATATATAAGCAAAGTGAATGGTAGATAGGAAGAAAGCCATCACAGGAAGATCCAGAGGCTTGAAGGACGTCCAGGCAGAGCTCTCCAGGTTCCTTCCTCAATTGCACAGGACGAGCCTTACTTCAGGCTTATAAGCCATCAAGATATGTGTGAGGATTCTTAGTTTCAGGAGAGCTCGGGCAAAAGCTTCCCCTGGAGTCTTCTGTGCCCCACTCACCACATAGCCAAAACCAGCCTGTGTAACTGGTTAAACCAGGTGTAATTCATTAATTTGCACACCCTTAAAAATGTAAAAAAGTTGGTTCTGGCTTCCATCAAGGAAATTTTGAACTTTTAATAGCACTTTCAACATTACTACTCTGCCTATCATTATCTTGCTTAGGTGTCAATACAAGATTTCCAGATTTCCCAGAGATAAGAACAGATGTGTCCCAGTACAGCTGTAAGATAACGATAACTCCATCTTACAAAGACCCCATTGGCACTCACAGTCCATGACAAGGAGTGGCAAAACCAAAAGGAAAACTGCGTTGCCAAAGGGACCATAGAGATTATGGCCACCAACAAGGATTTACAAGACAGAGTAGCAGTTATTTGTTTCATATACCCATTCAACTCACCTATTCAGCCAGATGAATCTTGGAGAATTACAGGAAAATGTAATCTGCAATGAATTAAGTACTGAAATTCAGACTAAGCATTTAGAAATTTTACAGCAATTTGACAGCATAATTTTATGTCTGTTAAAATTTTAGGTTTATATATATATATATATATATATATATATATATATATATATTTTTTTTTTTTTTTTTTTTTTTTTGAGACAGAGTCTCGCTCTGTTGCCCAGGCCGGAGTGCCGTGGCACGATCTCAGCTCACTGCAAGCTCCACCTCCTGGGTTCACATCATTCTCCTGCCTCAGTCTCCTGAGCAGTTGGGACCACAGCCGCCCACCACCATGCCCGGCTAATTTTTTGTATTTTTAGTAGACGGGGTTTCACCGTGTTAGCCAGGATGGTCTTGATCTCCTGACCTCGTGATCTGCCCGCCTTGGCCTCCCAAAGTGCTAGGAATACAGGCGTAAGCCACCGTGCCCAGCTTGTTAATATTCTAAAATTTAAACTTGTATTTTGTACATCTTTATAATTTTATTTTTTACTCATTTTTATTGTATTTTACAAAAGTGGCAGTCTGGATGGATTGAAAATTTAAAAATTTTTTTAAAAATTACATACCACAGATAATTTGAAAAATATTGCCCCAAAGTAAAGCTCTACAAGCTACCCTAATTTTGCACAGCTCATTAGCTAAGAATGATTTTTACATTTTTAAAGGGTTGGAAGAAGAAAGGGAGGAAAAGGAGAAGGAGAACGGGCACAAGAGGAGGAGGAAGGTGAAAAAGAAGAGACAGAAATTGTATGTGATCTATAAAGCCTAAAATATTTACTAAATGGCCCTTTACAGAAAAATTTATCCAATCCCTTGCTGGACACTTTGATTGCACACATGTATGACAAAGCATGTAAAATAAGCCCCTCAATAATTCAGGATACTGTAGCTTCCACAAAGTTTCCATCCTTTTAGTGGTTTAGGCATGTCAATGTATCAGCTCAGAGGTGAAGAGACAGCTGGTGCATCTGGTACCCACCACCGACAAGAAAGAAGCATAATGCCTATGGCCTCTTTCAGTTTTGAAGGCAACGTATGTCAGAGTTGGGCATGAAGCCTTCTAGGATACATTTACCAAGCAACTTGTAAGAGTTCTAGTTTTTAATCCAGAGTAAGGAAAGAAAAGGCTCTGTGACAGGTCCACATTGCTCTGCAAGCTGCTCGGCCATTTGTGCCATATGATACAGTGCTCCAGTACAAGAGGTATCTGATAGAAATCTGTATGAGCCTTTGGCAAGACCCTAAAGATGAATTACCATGCAGACCCCTGGGATTCTGGAGTAAATCATACCCTTTTCTGCAGAAACCCATTCTCCTTTTGAATTACAGCTTCTGCTATACACTGGGCCCAGAATACATGGCATAAGACACAGAGTTACTGTGTAACCCGAACTGCTCATCGTAAGTTGAGCACTCTCTGAACTACCAAGCCATAAAGATTGATGTGAGTGACAGCAATCGATTAGCAAGCGAAGTGCTGTATTTGAGACTGGGTCCTGGAGATACTTCAGTTGCATGAGCAAGTGATTTAAACTCCTCTGTTGTCTACTCCTATTGCAATACCTCTTCTTCCTCACCTCACATTACGGCCTCAGGGAATTTTCTCTTCACTGGAAGGGGAAAAACAGTTGGGCATGGCTTATAAACGGTTCTAGAAGGTAATGTAAAACCGCTCAAACGGATGGTAGCAGGAGTCCTGAAGGGGAACTTTTTAAAGGATATCCTTCTTGCCGGTAGACCTTTGAGCAGTTCTGCTTTTTCTGAAAGAAGAGTGAAGATGAGTGATGAATCTCCACTTATTTGTGGGCAGTTGTTAACAACTTAGCTGAATGGCTGGGGATTTTTAAAAAGCTATATTGAAAAACTGGAAAAACTGTGAAAAGATGTGGATGAATCAGAATGAGCACAAAATGTGAGAGGTATTTGTGTCTCATGTAACTCTAGCGGGTAAAGACAGCAGAATAGGCTCTCCTCAATGAGATGGACAAAATATTCTATTCTGTGTGTATCAACCACGGCCAGAGTTGTGGAGAGTAAAGTGTAGGCTCAGAAACATGCATTTTCATTCACCACGGCTGATATGGCTACAATCATTGCTGAGAGAGCAACTTGTTAGCAACATAGGCACCAATTCTGAGTTCCCACTAGGCAAACTATGACTACCTGATGTACTTGCAGAGGGCGGGGGTCCCCAATCCCCAGGCCATAGACCAGTATTGAGTCAGTGGGTGTTAGGAACTGGGGTGCACAGCAAGAGGTAAGTGGCGGCTGGGCTAGCTTTACCATCTGAGTTCTGTCTCCTGTCAAACCCGCAGTAGCATTAGATTCTCATAGAAGCGGGAACCCTATTGTGAACTGCGCAGGTGAGGGAACTAGGTTGTGTGCTCCTAATGAGAATCTAATGCCTGATGATCTGAGGTGGAACAGTTCCATCCAGAAACCATCCCTTCCCCTGCCCCACAAGTTCATGGAAAAACTGTTTTCCACAAAACCCGTCCTTGGTGCCAAAAAGGTTGAGGACCACTGGTTTAGGGCAAAAAAAATTATGCACTGGGTAATGGGAGAGGGTATCCAGAATCTTTTTGCCCTAGGCCAGTGGTCCCCAACCTTTTTGGCACCAAGGACCCATTTCGTGGAAGACAATTTGGTATTTTCATACTATAAATACCAACAATGGCCATGTGACGAATTGCTATTTAAAAAAAAAAAAAGCTAGTAATTTTATTCTTTGATAGGTACATATTTGCATAAATTAACCTCCACCTCCATCCTCATACCACCAAGTATAAAATATGTTCAAAGTAGTCAACTCTATATTTTAATATTGAAATCATGAACTATCTGAGATGAATAAAGTGACATCTGAGCTTTGGCACTTTCCCTTTCAGGAAAAAGAATGTGTACACTCGAATTAAGGTTAATTGCATAGTATTAGTTGGAAGCAAGATGTTGTATTTGCCTTTATTCCGAAATTAAATAGAGGGAGAAGTGTCATGCATGGTTGCTGAGTTGACAAAGGGATGCATTGTGTTCAGTTCTCTGCTGTCAACTCACCATCACCCCTTCTCTCTCTTCCTCATCTTGCAGAGTAGTCACGAACTACATTTTCCAGGATCCACAACTTTGTATAGTTCTGAGTTAGAGTTTTTCAATGAGAGAAACTCCTGCGGTACTTTGCAGGCAGAATGGAGGGGAGATCATTATTCTTAGGGGTTCATGGTGTCCAGATTTATGGGCAGATGAGGATGTACTGTGGCTTCCCAGGCAATTCAGAGGCACTCACATTTCTACGGTAGCCTGACAGCTGGTAGGAAGACTCCCAGAGATACTGATATTGCAGAAGTTTCCTAACAACCTTTTTGAAATCATATGTTTTAATGCTTCAGGGTAACGATTAGTGACCATTTCCCTGACCCTCCAGTTGAAGATTTTCCAGTCTTCACTCTCTCAGCTCTTCCCCCTATTGTGTTAAACCTAATTCCTTTAATAAATGTCTTTTTTTCATAATACCTAAAGTGGTCCTAACCAAACCTAAATTTATACAAATTATTTGCCTTTTAAAAAATCTATGTGCTTTTGCCACTCAGATCCTCTCTCATTTCAAAGCACTATCCATCTGTGACATTGGCAGCAGCAAAACTCAGAAACTTTTATAGCATTTGGACATAATTGCCTTTTGTTTTGAAAATACAGGGCAAGACATAGAGAAGTGCTTTCTCTGAGGCCTGAACAGTGTTAATCATGAGGATAAATGTTCATGGTTTCAGATTATACTGTGCCAGTGCTAAGTTCTGGATCCCAAGTGACAGAAGTAAACATATGCTCTTTAAAAAAGTTGAGAAATAAAAATTGTATATATTTATCATGTCCAACACGTTTTGAAACATACATAGTGGAATAATGAAGTCAAGCTAATTAATTAATGCATTACTTCACATACTTATTTTTTGTGGTGAGAATACGAAATCTACTCTTAGTCATTCTCAAGAATATAACACGTTGTTATTAGGTATAGTGACCATGCCATACAATAGGTATCTTGAAATTCTTCCTCCTATCTAACTGAAATTTTGTCTCTTTTGACAAATATCTCTTCAAGCGCCCTAACCCATAGTTACTGGTAACCACCATTCTATTCTCTACTTCTATGAGATAAACCTTTTGAGATTCCACAGGTAAGTGAGATCATACAGTAGTTGTCTTTCTGTGCCTGGCTTATTTCGCTTAATGTGATGTTTTCCAGGTTCCTCCACATTGTTGCAAATAACAGGATTGCCTTCTTTTTTAAGGCTGAATAGTATTCCATTGTGTATATATATTACATTTTCTTTATCCATTCATTCACTGATGCGCTCTTAGGTTGATTCCCTATCTTGGTGATTGTGAATAATGCTGCAATGAACACAGAAGTGTAGATATATCTTTGACATACTTATGTCATATCTTTTGGATATATACCCAGTAGGGGAATTGCCAGATCATATGGTAATTCTATTTTTAATAATTTTAGGAACCTCAATATCATTTTCCATAATGACTCTACTAATTTGCATTTCCATCAACAGTATCCAAGGGTTCTCTTCACATCCTCTCCAACATTCGTTATCTTTCATCATTATTGTAATAGTCAGTCTAACAGGTACAAAGTGATATAATATCACATTATTTAACAAATGCAATTTCTGTGTTTTTGTGTGATACATGAGGCCTCATAAAGTGCAGGACCTGGAACAGGGGTCTGCCTTGCCCCAGTCTAAAGGTAATTCTAAGAGTAAGAATCATCTGGCCAGGAAGACCATGAAAGGAAGTTGTAGAGTTGCCATATCTTCCAGTCTGTATGTTATCATCATTTTAGAAGCTGTAACAGTCAGAAACTGAAATGTATTGTTTATATATTTCTGTAAAGCCATTGAAATGTATGTGGTGATTCATTTATGTTGGTCCATAAACAAAAGCAACCTACATGAAATTAGTCACAAGAGCAGTAAGTCACAATCTCCCTTTGTTACTCACATCAAAAGGCCCAGAGGAACCTGCCATATGCCCTCAGGGTGATTCATTGGAGGTAAAAAGGCCCATAAATTGTTTTACGCCTTATAGAATTATACATAAAAAATGCTTCAATAAATTTACTTAAAGCCCACTGAGAAACCAACCAAACTACTCATATACTGCACTGTGTTTGTTGGACACTTTCTACTGCATCAGTGTTATCTAAACCCATACAGAAGACATCAATGTCTATCCCAGCAGTAAAGAAGATTTTGGGTTCCTTTCAATCCTAAAATTAAAGGGATAGAAAAAAACACATTGAGAGATTTTCAAGCATATCAAGATCAGTCTTAAACTGCTCCAAGGAGAATAGAATCTCTTCTAGAGAAGGGATATCCCTTCTTTCTCTGCTACCATTCTACTGTCGAGTATCATTTGAACTCTCAGATGTGACTCTAACCTGTATCATTTCTGTTGCTATTTTCTGTCCTTTGTTCCACAGTAGACAAGGACAGTTTGTATACTCTTTCCCAATGAATAGTTTGAGATTGACTTATTTATATGTACAGTTGTCCCTCTGTATCCCCTGGGAATTGGTTCCAGGACCCCTATGGATACCAAAACTCACAGATGCTAGGTACCTTGTATAAAATGGCGTAGGATTTGCATAGAACCTACACACAATTTTCGTGTACTATTTTTTTTTTTTTTGGAGATGGAGTCTTGCACTGTTGCCCAGGCTGGAGTGCAATGACACAAAATTGGCTCATTGCAACCTCCGCCTCCCGGGTTCACACAATTCTCCTGCCTCAGCCTCCCGAGTAGCTGAGATTACAGGCACACACCACCACACCCAGCTAATTTTTTGTATCCTGTACTCTTTAAATCACCTCTATATTACTTATAATACCTAATACAATCTAAATGCTACGTAAGTAGTTGTTATACTTTATTGTTGTATTGTTATTTTTTACGGTTCTTTTTTTCCAAGTATTTTCAATCTTGGTTAAATCTACAGATGCAGAGCCCACAGATATGGAGGGCAGACTGTATGTATAACATATATGTGACCTTGAAGCCTAGATTCACTCATTCGACAACTTATAAATTCCTCCTATGTTACTGAGATATGCATTGTAAAAATAAACAAAACAGCTCAAATCTAAATTGTAAGCCTAAACAATGTCATCTTTTACCTCTTTAGTCTTTGAGTGTAGAGAAATTGCAAAGTAACATTGTGCCCTGGCTTTCTACTTTTTGATTAAATCCCTTACGGAAATAAACTGCTGATGTTATCTTTTACCTCTTAAACAGTAAGAAGTAATAATGAAATAAACAATGAGGTAATAATGAAATAATGTCATCTTTTCCCTCTTTAGTCTTTTACAGTTTACAAACTGCTTTCATCTTTTTAAAATAATATTCAGGCTTTATAAAAACCTTCTTATATTTTTCAGGATTACTCTATCAGTGACATCACCTGAGATGCAACAAAGAGGTGAGGGATCGTGGATGTTAATCCATATCTTTTAATTCCTCATCCAAGGCTCTTTCTATACTGGTTTTATGAAAAAAATGTTATCAGCAAAACCCTTTCTTCAAATGAAAACTGAAGCAATAGCCTAGGATATTCGAAACCCAACTCTGGGCCCCATTGCTACATTTAGTCAAACCAGGCTTCAACCTCACCCTCTAACTTATTTGTCCTGCATATTCATTATTTTAAAAAAATAAGATATTCCAAAATTTAGTAAATATTGTAACTTTTCCAAGCATTTCATGGGAAAAGGAAAGTGAGGGTACAGACTGTATACTATGACCAAGTAAAAATTTCATTAGACAATTTCTCCAAGTGTTTTGATGGCCACTCAGCCAATCAGTGGTCCTTTCTCTTACCCATCTACCATTCACACTCTCCATTAGCTTCCTCCATGAAGTGCAGCACTATGCATACCACCTGCTCTAAAATTTACACTGCCCACAGGTGTTCCTCACTATTCCATGCAACTCTCTTGACAGGTATAGTCCAGTTCCAATTTTAGCCAGGTATCTTAATTTGATTATTTGGTTGTAACAAAAAATAGCTTCAAATTCCCTTAAACAAAAATAGAAATTATGATCACTTTATTCCCATAAGGGACTCTATCAAAAAGTAGAAAGCCAGGTCATACTGTTACTTTGCAATTTCTCCATACTTATATTCAGTAACTACTGCATTACTATCACCCTCTGCAGAACGGTTTTCTCTGCTTTTCCCAGCAGAATTCAGATGCCCTGTGGGAGCCAGAGAACAACTTTCATTTTAAGCACCCACCAGAGACTAACAACAATTTCTGTATCCTGCGAGAGAAAATGTGGTTGACTCAGTACGTGCCAGCCAGGTGAGATGTCCAGTATACCATGGCCAAAGCCACATAACCCATTTCCTACCTAGCAGAGATGAAATGAATAAAATATCAAGAAGGGGCCTTTAATGCAGTGGTAAATTGGCTGAACATACACATAAGTCACCACTTAAAGCCTATACTTCTGAATTCATCAAAAGGTCAGTATTTATCTGTTTAGTTAATTAGCCCTCCAGTCCTCAATATAACATTCCACTCTGCAGAAGAATCCATGGAGAAGAAACAGAAACCCCAAAAATGTAGCCTTTCCAAAGACAATCTGTCCAGTAGAGAATAAAGCACATGTACAAGTATGATACACTACAGTGTTTCCGTAATGAGGATCTGTTGGTATATTCTTTTGACTCCATAAAGTTTTTTTATGACAGTTTTAAAATACTTTGTTTTTGTTGAGAATCTAAAAATAAAATTCTATTCTGGATTATGTAGATAAATACTTAGTGACCTTGTTTTTCCACCGAGTTTCATTGCTTAAGTCTGATTAGCATTTACGGTTGTAAGATATGAAATAATCATCTACAGTAACCACTTTTACATTGAACTATTTAATGAAGTACTTCTTACATTGGAATCTACATTGGAATCCACAGATACATTTTGGGGGTGGGTACGTCAGGGGTTCTCAAGTTGGAGAAGCACTGATATGAGGATAAAATTGATAACGTGCTATCATTTATTGAAGTGCTTCAATGAGTTATATGCTTTTACAAAGCTTTTCTAAAGTTTCACACTTAATTCTAAAAACAATCATGTGAAGTTGGTGTTATTATCCTCACTGTGTAGATGAAGAAACTGAAGGCTAGATAAACTAAGTCATTTGTTCTAAGGTCACTGAGCTGGCCAAGTTGAAGCCATGATGATAATCCAAGTATATCTCCTGCTCTCTCAACTATATCCTTTTCTCTACATCACGTCAACTTCGCAAAAGGAGTGTTGATGCACTATGCTCTATACTTTTATTTATGGCATCTAGATAGTTAAAGGATAATTCTGGCCCAATCAGAACAGCTGAAAACCATGAGGTACACATACAGAACAAGAGAACAAAGAATTTTTTTTTTTTTTTTTTTTTGGTTGAGATGTAGTCTTGCCCTTTTGCCCAGGCTGGAAGGCAGTGACGTGATCTCTACTCACTGAAACCTCAATCACTCAGGCGATTCTCCTGCCTCAGCCTCCCCAGTAGCTGGGATTACAGACGTGCACCACTCCATCAAGATAACTTTTTGTATTTTTAGTAGAGAAGAGGTTTCACCATGTTGGCCAGGCTGGTCTCGAACTCCTGACCTCAAGTGATCCACCTGCCTCAGCCACCCAAAATGTTAGGATTACAGGTGTGATCCAATGTGCCTAGCCAAGAACAAAGATTATTTTAATCCGATAAACATGGTGGACATGAAAGTATGGTTGTCAGATTTAGCAAATAAATATACAGGACACCCAGTTGAGTTTAAATTTCAGATAAATAATGAGTACTTTTTTCCTCTGAATATTTCTCACACAATATTTGAGAATATATTTATCCTAAAAAGTTACCCATTTATTACATAAAATTCAAATTAAGTGGATTTCCTGTATTTTATCTGGCCACCTTCCATGAAGGGAAGTACAGGAGCATCTCCTTTTATTGTGCTTCACTTTACTGCACTTTCAATAATGTTTCTTGCTTTGTTTTTTAACAAATTAAGGGTTTGTGCCAACCTTGCATTGAGGAAGCCTATCGGCACCATTTTTACAACAGCATATGTTCACTTTGTGTCTCTGCATCACATTTTGCTAATTCTTGCAAAATTTTAAACTTTTTCATTGTTTTATGTCCTTTATGGTGCTCTGTGATCAATGATTTTTGATGTTACTATAATCATCGGTTTGGGGTGATACAAACCATGTCCAAGCAACATGGTAAATGTAATAAATGTTGTGTGTGTTCTGACTGCTCTACCAACAGGCTGCTCCCCCATTTCTCTCTTTTGGACTTCCCTGTTCCCTGAGTCATAAAAATATTTAAATTAGGCCAATTAATAACTCTACAATGGTCTCTAAGTTCTCAAATGAAAAGTCGCAGGTCTCTCACTTTAAATCAAAAGCTAGAAATAATTAATCTTGGTGAAGAAGGCATTTCTAAAGCCACAATAGGCCCAAAGGTTGGCCTTTTGTGCCAAACAGCCAAGTTATAAATGCAAAGGAA